>NC_046155.1:227773143-227895643 GCF_011064425.1 Rattus rattus | reverse complement strand
ACACACCCAACAGTGCATATTTTTTAAAAAAAATTCTCTGCATGGTAATTCTATAACACTTGGACTGTGATGTGACCATTGGAGAGGTTATAGAAATCTTCTTGTATATTTTATCCAAGACACATGGGCTGGGCCAAGTGGATCATTGAAAGGCTGGGACATTTCTGAGCATCTTAGGCCACATAGTGTACTCCTGAGCATAGTTAATACCAGGGCAGGACTGGGAAAGAGAAAAGATCAATGCTCTGCCTCATTTAGACAAAGTTTTGAATGTAAGTAAGGACAGTAAGGACAGTGAAGACACTGTACCTAAAGTAGCATTATAACTATGTGGAAAACAACCGTAGAGTCTGTGCAGTGTTCCCCAACACCTAATCTTGAGATTCCTATAGCACTGATGTGGGCATTACAGTCATTAAGGTAAACAAGAGCTATTTGGCTAAATCTTCAACCAACAGTGAAAAAATATAGAGGCAATGTCTTTCCATGACCTAGGAGCTGGCCAGTATTTGTGGGTGATTTATACTTCTCCCAGTCATAGATTGGCAACCTTTTCTCCTAGTACTATCATCAGAGAACACACTACTAACATAGGTTTCCAGGAGGAATAATCCACAGTTGCATTAAACATTAATAATCAAAACCAAGGATGGGTTTGTTCATAACTAAAGCCAGAAGTCCTCATGCTTTATAATGAGAGAAGAACCTTTATATTCATCACGAACCAGCATCTTGCTAAAATGTCTCCTTGGGTGTCAGTAAAGCAAGTAGCCAGACTTATTAAGCATAGGGATGTAAATGCATCCAGTTACCCATAAATCTGAGCAGCATCTAAGTTTAGAAAACAAAAGTGGAAGATCCTAGTAAGAAGACAAAACTATTATTTTTTTTAAGTTGTAAAGACATATTTTACTGGGAGAGCTCTCTCTCCTTTCTGAGCGGTGGGTAGATTATAGCAGGCAACCTGTGTATAGGTAGGTGAAGTGGAAACTTAAGGATTCTTTGGAGAGTCTGTTTTGTTGGATGTGTTTTGCTGGGGCAAACACATGAAGGAGTGTTTTCCTGAAGTGGACACAAGTGAAAGACTAAGACAGACTTGTGAAGGAACATCTCACTGAAGCAGGCACGTGGAGGATGGGCGATGTTTGGAGGGTATAAATAGGACTCCACAGAGTGACAGAGACAGAGCTTGGCTTCTGGTACAGCTAGTTGTGCTACATTTGTGGGTCTTGCTTCCTCACTGATCTTTGCTCCCTTAAAGTGGAACAGCTGAAAACTTCTGGAGACCCTCTGGGTCCCTCCTGCTGACTTGAGCAGAGGCTGAGGCCTGGTAGTCCTTGCTAGTTCATGTCACCACTGTTGCTAACCTGACTCTACTGAACCGGGCTGCTGGTGTAGGCATAAAGTGTTTTCGAGTGGACTGAGATGCCCCTGCCTGCTAACTTGTGAACTGAACTGCCAATTTCTAGACAACACAGATGGGATCTGCTCCAAAGACCCTTGCTAAACAAGTCCACCTCTCTGTATTCTTTCTTTTCCACTACATCTGATGGGTGATGGGCTACAAGGAAGGTTAAAACATTTTAAGAACTATCGTTAAAAATAAGGTTCAAAAAAAAATTAAAGTTACAGGTGGAAGTCTCATTTATTTTCTTTGTCTTGAAGCATTTATAAATCCATAGGAATTAGGTTAAACAACAACAACAACAACAACAACAACAACAACAACAACAAACCCAAACAAGCCAAAATGGAAATAAAACAAAAAAATGCAATGCCCAGCTGTCCCAGGAAGTACACTGTCAATAGAGTGCTGTTGTCTAGGTACCCCAGGAAGAGCATCTTCTATGCCGGAAAACAGAAAAGTATCAGAGTGGTTTATCAATGTTTAGATTACTGAACCATTTTCCAAGGTCTATGGTCAAGGATTCTGGTTTGATGAGGGTAGATAAGAACGGTCAGGCTACCAGAGGAATGCAGTAGATTTGACATCAAAGAGTACGCTTTGCTTCAGAGCTAGAGTCAGTGTTCTGTGCTTACCAAAGCATGGCATGCCTCCCATGGCCTGAGCATGGTGGACTGTGCAGCTGACCTCTCCAAGCGGCGCATGGAGACATCGTCCGCTCGCCTGACACAGCTTCCAAATGCAGCTACTGTTCCTAGGAGGAGCTGGAGATAAGGAGCTACTTTGGCAACCAGAAATGAGACAGAATGTGTATTTTTCTTCCCCTCCCCCAAAGATGGTCCTGTGGATCAAAGATCAAACATTGAAGGAGCCGTCTAAGTATTCTGCCACCGGCTATATCCGAAGCTTCCTAGGAGTGGAGACTACCATATAGCTTCCAAGGATAAGTTTCCATGCCTAAGGTGACTCCACAAAGCAGCTGTCAATAAAGGTTCTGTTTCTCTGTCAAGAAAGATGGCGCAGGGAAAAACAATTCCTTCTCATTGCTCTGATAAAGTACCCTGGCAAAATAGCTTGGTGAAGAAAGAGTTTATTTTAGTTCACAACACCAGGTTCTAGTACGTCGTTGTGGGGGACTCAAAGCAGCAGCAACATGAAGCATCTAGAGTCACATCCACTTTTTAAACCAGAGAGAAATGAATCGATGTACCCATGCTTACTACTCAGCTCACCTTCTTCATTCTTACATGGTTCAAGATCTAAACCTAGGGACTGGTGCCACCCACAGTGGACAGTCTTCCCACTCCAACTAATGCAACCAATATATCCTTTTACAGACATGATCTAGACAGTCCTTCATTGAGAGTCTCTTTCCAGGTGATTCTAGACTGTGTAAAGTTGACAATTAAAACTAATCCTCACAGCACGCTACCAGATGGTAACTACAACATTTAAACCTATAAATAAAAATAAATGGTGCATAAAGGGGCATGGAGGAAAATGTCCTAAAAGTTATGAAAAACAGGGAAGCAAGTTATATCCCCCGACCTCCAAACCTACAAGCTAAATCTGGTTTTACAAAAGTCCTTTATTATCTCAAACTCACTGTTGGTTAACTCCATTCAATTTCCATAATAAATTCGGAAGCTTGCAAAGGACTAAAATTGGAAGACTCTTATTGAAGTGGCCCAGCAGAAGGAAACTGAAGATCAGGGAAATGAAAGTAGCTCGTGACTGTCATGGTACTACACTAATGACTACTGCACTGATAAGCCTAGTAGGCTTATGAAAGTTTCTGTGTAACAGAAGCAAGGATTAAAGAAAGATTCCTCATGTGACATCTGAGCCATTGTCACTATGAAGCATTACACTTCAAAACCTGGCCTGAAGAGAAGGGAAGGAGAAAATACAGAGGAGACATTTCTTGAGGCCTTGTAAGAGAGCACCAAAGGACCGAGCTTTACATGAAAACAACAAAATATGCTCCTGTCAGTCCTCAGAGCAGGACCTCACAGGCATCCATTCTCCCTTTGTCCCAAGCACAGCGGGGACCAGGGGTAGACAGCTTGGATTGTAAGTGTGGAAAGATTTCTGTTGAAAGATCTCAAGCCCCAGAGCACATAAGTGCCAAGCCAAGCTGTGAAATGTCATTTTCTAGTAGCCTAGAGAGACACATTCTTCAGGGTTATGAAATATAACCTGAATATAATATGAATATTTCTTCCTTGAAATATGATTGTGACCCCAGCTGATTCTCAATGCTTCTGAGACTCTAACATCATCTGCCTTTAAAGCTGGTATTGGTGATGGTATTTGTAATTGTGGCTTATCAAGATCACCAATTTAGAAGGAAATTAACAACCCTAGTGTTGAATATGACATCAGCTGGGTTTGACCAAGCCGCCACAGGACAGTCTGCTTGGTGCTATGTGTTTTTAGGTGGCTGAAAGGTTTTGGCCTCTCCCCATCCCTCGATCATAGGGGAGGGTGAAAATATACAAGGCAGCATGACAACAGTGATGTCATCACTGAGTCCTCATAGAGCACTGGATCTGGATCCTGAAAACTTCCTGTGGCATACCTGCCTGTATTTGTAGGAGTTCAGACTCCAAGTACATCCCTTTAAAACAAGGTTAACCTGGTCTACTGAACTAGTTCCAGGACACCTAGGGTTATACAAAGAAACCCGGTCTTGAAACAACTAACAAATAAATGAACATAAATAAAATTTAAAAGCCAACGAAACAAACAGACCATCAAAAAAATGAATAACTCAACAAAACAAGATCATTTACACCATCTACAAACTTGTGTGTGATTCAATTCAGGGCCATGTTCATGGTAGGCAAGTACTCTATTTACTGAACAGCTTGCCCCAGACTGATTTTTATCCCCTCAATTTTAAGTTTTTAAAATATTTTTAATAATGTTTTCTGATTGGAGAAGATACAGTTCAAAGTCTTTTGAGCTGCTTTTGGTAAAACAGAGACACGGGCTACATCCATGATGCTCTTGACTAGATGCTTGAAGAGTGTATCTCAAAACTGTATGTGTGTGTGTGTGTGTGTGTGTGTGTGTGTGTGTCTGTCCGTCTGTCTGTCAGTCATCTATTGAGGCCAGAGGTTGATGGTGGTGTCTTCCTCTATTTTTCTCCACCTTGTGTTTTGAGACAGAGTCTCTCTCATTGAGCCTAGAGATTGCCACTTAGGCTGGACTATCTGACTAGCAAGCAGGATCTATCTTTCCCTGGCTCTTGTATGGGGGTTTGAAGTAGGCAACACGAAGCCTGGCCTTAAAATGGGGTGCTGGACCTTGGAAATCGGGCCTTGATGTTTGTATAGCCAAACCATTTTCCCAGTCTCAAATCAGCTATGGAAGCAAACCCTCCAGGTTATCCTTGTGCATTATTCTCATTTCATAAATGTTACTTAGATCTGTTCTGTGAGCTTGTCTTGAACATTATGATTCAGTTGCATTCAAAGAACAATGAGACAGAAAAGCTCGAGCTTCAACTTGACAATAAAGATGGACCATGATATAAAGATGGCAGCAAACCGTCAACAACACAGGTGGAGGCTGATCACTATGTTCTCAGTGTCTCCCTTCCTTTCTGCTTTGCTTCATAGATTGCACAGACATCTATAAATCTGTGCACAATTTCATATCAAATTAAGAGCCATCATCAGTCTCCTGTCTTAGATTCTGCTTTCATGGAATTGACTGCCTAATGTCAATAGTCTGTATATTGTTAGACTTAAATCTTTGAGGACAATGAACAAGAAATCGTTGTGAAAGGCCCTCCCTTTAACCAAATGAATAACACAAACAACCAGGGAAATCCAGTCAGCATCTGAGAAAAGTTAAGCTTTCAATATATCAGTAATGATTCAGACCAGCTTCACAAACAATTTTCCCCAACCTTCGCTCAGAAAAGTGGCTTTTGTATACTCATCACACCCTCGTGACGTTTAAATGTCAGCTTAAACCTGGGGCTGTCTTCCACACTCTGGCCCTGCTTCCTCTCTGGGGTAGTTTATAGTCTGAACAGTCACAATGACAGAAGTTTACAAAGAGGTGTGCTGTGAATGGGCTTCAGTTCCCAGCTGATGAAGTTGTACACGGCACAGTTGACAGATGTTAGCTTGTGTGAGTGTTACAGATGTTTAAATAGCTTTCCATTCATGGAGGGGGAAGAAATAGCCTTTTCAAATACACACTGACTGGCCTGCTGCCTGCTGGTCCCAAGTTCTATACATAGAACTACCATTCAATGCCGTATACTCAAAATAGCAGGAGGAACCAAGCAGTAGGTTTTAACTTAGAGACAGCAAGAAGTCTACTGAACAAAAATCCCCTATTAAATGCAAACAAATGATCCAGTTTACTTTATAGGATCAATATCTCAATGTCATCTGCTGTAAATTATATCACGAGATTCTCATGTGATCACATCTAAAGGAGCTGTCCCCATGGTAATGCCCATTAGCCACAGGGGTCTCACAATGACTGGCCACCGCCGGGTCTGTGGACAAAGAATAAGTCACAGAGATAACACTATGAAAACAGTCATCTCATTTGTTGTGACATTGCTATTTAGCTCAGAGTAATTATGAGCATACCACTATTAGTCAGAAAGCGATGGCTGGGGTTTTGTCAAAGCAAAGAGACTTCGGGACTTGAGACACGATGTAATTCTCTATATTAAATGTCTGTGCAGTGAAGAGCTGTAGAGAGCCTGGAGATTTTGCAAGATTGTTAAGTTGGCATAATATTGAGAATGCTATAATACATCCTTCATAAAGTTTAGCCTAAGAAAAGGACAGATAACAAATCTGGTGAAATTATTTTTATTATCAATTAATCAGAGGATCATTTAACTTCCTGGGATGTATTTCCATAGCCACAGCTGGAAAGTAAGTTGGCATAACTCTTCATGTGGATAGACTACATCATGCCTTAGATATGTGCCTGTCCTGTGACCTTACAGTTTCATTTCTGGAGATTTAGCCTAGGCAAACAATGGAAGGTTTTAAGTAAACTTGAATGACAGAAGTGTTAACACAGGTTCAATTTGTAAGGGCAAGAAGTTAGCCACCCCACTATGTTCAAAATGAGAACACAGTGATAGAATCACTTTGACAGAATCTCTCAATTGGTAACCAGCACTTGTGAGAGACTTTGTGGCTTGAAAGGCCTTTGGAATGTGTTACCTACTTGGGAGTATTAACATGAAGAATCTAATTCAATTGGTAGAACTCAGTCTCTATGTGTCTGTGAAACCTAAATTTGGTTAATTTCCCTAGATTAAGAGTTTGCCTTGAGAGCTTGTGCGCGCGCGCACGCATGCACGCACACACACACACACACACACACACACACACACACACACACTTAATTATGCTGGCAAGTTTCAAGAAAGAAGCACTTGTGAAGGCAGAGAAGGTTATCCACATTTCCCTCAAGGTCAATCTCACAAACTCTCCTCTGTCATGAGTTTCTAATCCCAGCTGCTAGATTAAAACCCTGGCTCCCAGCACCTTAGTCCCAGAGGAGAATGAGGGCAGGAGTCTGAAGGGGTGAGTGCCAGCCCTTGTACTGTTACACGGCTTCTTCATGGCTGACAAAAAGGTGTTAGATCAGCTTATTTGCCGTCCATACTTTTATTTAAAACATTTAGTGGTATCATATATGGAGCACAAATATTTAAAGTTCTAGATAGAAGGGTGGATGGAAATGATCACCAGCAAATATAGATACATTCATGTACATACGTCTAAGAATGTACATTTTTTTACGCACTTATTCAGACTACATACAGGACTCGCAGAAAGGGAGCTCCACTTCTAATCCACCTTCACTGGGCTCTCCCTTGTGGTTCTGCTTCTACACTGATGTATTTACTCACTCGTTGGATCCTAAATCTGTTGTTTCAAGACTTTTCCACCCACATACCCAAACCCACCAAAACAAATTCTATAATTATTTGTAATTCTTATGTCATGACCTTCCAAAGACAGAGATCTTCCAGTCAGATGGTGTTTTCATAGGGTTCTGGATTAGTCTTTGTAATTATGGGCATCAACTGAAATACAACCAGAGTTATTTCTATATTTTCCTATTGGCTTTTATTTTCTTCCCATTCCATCCTCACTTACTTTATTCTTTTCAGTAGGTAGACTGTCAACATGCTTCCACAAGTAAAAAGGATATTAAAAAGCCATTTACCAATACTTTGAGAACTATGCCATTCCCCTGAAAACATTTCCCATCTAAAGTCCCACTGTGAGCAATAGGTAATGAACTCATTGGAAGCAAACAATGTCTTTCCCATGTTTGCTTTTACTGGTAACAAGAGGTACATGGATATTTTTACCTGATCTGAGCTAAAAGTCTGAGAAGTGATGACGCATATTTTTTTAATTCCCCTTCTTATTAAAGGCAACGCATCCTATATGTTGTAAAGCTAGCTTCTATGGAAGAATTGCCCATCTAAAATGAGATATTAAAATAGAAATGATAGAGTTGGAGAGACATGAGGCAGTAAAACAACTTCCTCACAAGCATTGGAATTCGAATTTGGATTCTCAGTACAAATAATGTATGGTCATGTCTGTCTACAAGCCTTGCATGGGCAAGTTGCAGATAGGTGGGTTCCCAGTCTAGCCAATCAGTAAGAGCTCTGTCTCAAAAGGCAAGAAGAAGAATAACCAAGGAAGATTCCCAATGTTGACATCTGGCCAACACACACACACACTCTCTCTCTCTCTCTCTCTCTCTCTCTCTCTCTCTCTCTCTCTCTCTGTCTCTGTCTCTCAAAGAATCAGTAGACCATGTCAGAATAAAAGTAAATGAAACAGAAGGAAGAGTGAAATGAGACCAGATGATTGGTATAAAAAGCAAACACACAAGACAGAAGGCTAACACAAACAAAAGTTATTCTTGAGCAGAAAAACTAAACGTACGAAGTCATTTAGATACAAAAGGAAAAAGAAGCTCAAAAGAGAAAGAGGAGGGAAAGATAATTAAATTATAATCACAAGAAAGAGATGAAAGGCACCCTAATGCTGAAAGGGATTAAAAATGTAGCAAGAGATTATTATAACTTCACAATAGTAGGCAAACTACTTTAAAAAAAATTCCACTCCAAACCAACATGAGAATAAACAGAAAGGCTGAATGGTACCATATTTTGCGAACATTTGGAATCATTAAATAAAAATATTTCTAAAAGGAAACACCAGGTGGTATTTATTACCCATAAGTTAGACCAAAAGATTTTCAAAGTTTCAAAATTATCTGAATTAAACCAAAGAGTACTAAAAGAGAAAATATTTTCCAAATCCAATTTGGGGGGATGGGGAGATAATATGATCTTAATTCTCAAATGAGACCAGGAGAGAATAAAAGAAAACTATGGTACATGCTTTTTCATGCGTGCATATATTGGAAACTAATTTTATCTCGGTTTCAACTATTCCTGTGCCTCTTTTAGTATCAGAACTTCACAGAGAGAGGCAAGGGATGTAGTTCAGCTGATAAGGGTACCTGCTTATCATGCCCTTGGCTTTATCCCCAGCACCACATAAACCCAGCTGTGCTGTTACACAACTGTGATCCGACATCCTGGGAGTTGACGAAGGAAGAGCAGAAGTTCAAGGTCATCTTCAGCTCCATGGGTTAGAGACTGACCTGAGATCCCTGAGATTCTGTTTTGTAGAATCCAAGCTCATGGCCACTTTTTGTTCAAAGAAAATATTTTCCTGGTGCTTCTCCAATTATTTGAGGTCCTGGAATCAGCTCTAGGTCAATAAACAATGAAGGGAAATGAGGGTAATTCCCTGGACATATTTTTAAGAAAAATGTTCATGTCTCTCTCTGGCTGTCTTTCAAATGGCTGAGAAATGGTGGTGATTTGCGAGCCTGGTACGGAATGCACCAGGCTGGTCACTATTGCTAGGCACTGGCTGACTCCAGAGTGTGACTAGAAAGATGGTCTGTCTCACATATTCTGTTAAGTTTGGCCTTTTCACTAGTGTATCTTTGTTCCCAGATACAACAGTCTTGAACAAATGAAATATCTCTAGTAAAGAATATAAAAGATAAAACAAGTTGGATTTATCTCAGATGTGCACAAGAGTTTAATATATGACAATCTATTTTAATACATCTATTTTAATTACATTAGCAGAGCAAGGATAAAAATAAAATGATGGTCACAATGGTCACAATACATTTATAAAAATGTACAGTGTGAAATTAATTTTTTTTTAGCAAAATAATGTTGGAAAAGACATCAAATATGTCTAGTTACAAAAATATGCATTATCTCAATGAAGTGTGTTAAAATATATTTTAAATAAAAAGATCATAAAGTGTCTCATTAATTTCTATTAAATTTGGTACTGCAGGTGCTGTGTAATATGCTTGTGTGCAGGTAAAGAACTCAATGCCCAACACCTATATAAGGCACCGGTCTGAATTGCATGTAATCCCAGGGTTGAAGAGATAAAGAAAGGAGGATTTCCAGGATTTGCTGACCACCTAGTCTACCTGATCTGATGAATTCCACATTTGGTGAAAAACCTTTCCTTAAAACCAAGGTAGAAAGTGATGGCAGAAGAAGTCCTATGTCAACCTCTGGCATCCATGTGCATGTGCACATATGGATGCACACACATACATACATATGTGTACATATACACATACACACTTACATACATGTACATACACATATACACACCCCACACACAAATGCACACACAAACACAAATAAATAAAAATAATTTGAAAAACCCTCATAATTTGCTGATGATAACATATATAAAAAAATCCCTGAAAATTTTTGGATAAAGATTACATTTATCAGGAAAATATAGTGTCATCTCCAGAAATTACTACAGCTGTCTAGAGACACATATAAACTAACTCTCTTCTAAACATCAGAAAATTTAAAATTTTAAAGGATAGGATTTATGAGAACATTAAAATGTAACACATCCAAGAATGAATCCAGCCATTCTACTCTTGCTTCATGTAGAAGTTGCAGAATTTTCTTGAAAAACTTTTAAAAAATGCTTTCATCCCCAAGAAGATATCCAGAAGGAGGACAACTCAAAATTATAATGATGCTAATTTGTAATGTATCACACATCAAGCAATTCAGTTTTAACCAAATATCCCATACTATCCCTAGCATGCTTCACCTATATCTCTTTTTTGTGGGATAAAATCAGATGATTTTAAAATGTATATGGAGGAAGAAAGAGTGAGGAGCACTCAGTAGAGCTTCTAGAAAGAAGAAAACAATAGGTGAGTATGGTGGTTTGAATACACTTGGCCCAGGAAGTGGCATTATTAGTAGGTGTGGCCTTATTAGAGAAAGGTCACTGTAGGGGTGGACTTTGAGAGCTTCCTCCTAGTTGCCTGAGGATGCCGGTCTTCTCCCTAGGTGCATTCAGAACAAGATATAGAGCTCTCAGTTCCTCCAGCTCCACGCCTCCCTAGATGCTGCTATGCTTCCTGCCATGATAATAATGGACTGAACCTCAGTACCACTAAGCCAGCTCCAATAAGAGTTGCACTGGGCTTGGTGTCTTTTTACAGCGATGGAAACCCTAAGACAGTGGGGAATGAAAATTACTGGAAACCAGGGGTTACTATAAAGCATAAAGAGTAAGATTGTGTGGCAGGGGTAAGTGAGTGAGATTGTCTTAAGGTTTTATTGCTGGGAAGAAACACCATGACCAAGGTAACTTTTATAAGGGACATTTAATTGGGGTGGGGGCTGGCTTACAATTCCAAAGATTCAGTCTATAATCATCGTGGCAGGAAGCATGGCAGCATTCAGGCAAACGTGGTGCTGGTGAAGGAGCTGAAGAGTTCTACATCGTGATCTGAAGGTAGCTAGGAAGATACTGTCTTCCAAAGGGGGAGGAGCTTGAGCACTAGGAACCCTCAAAGCCTGCCTACACAGTTGCACACTTCAACAAGGCCATACCTCCCAATAGTAGAACCTTCCATGGGTCAAGCATATTCAAACCACCACAGGGGTGTACAGGTGGGAGCCATGACTTGATTCTGACCGGGTGCTGCCAATCAGTTAGCAGAGCGTAGCATTTCAGCAGCTCATTTTAAAAAGGAGACTTGGATAGTTATCTTATGCCATGAACATGAGAAAGCCTCAGATGCATTAGAATGCAAAACAAGAAGATGACCGAGATAATTCTGCCCTCGGTGGAGGAAAGCTGTGGTTTTCAAAATGGAGGAAAGCTGTGGTTTTCAAAATGGAGGAAAGCTGTGGTTTTCAAAATGGAGGAAAGCTGTGGTTTTCAAAATGGAGGAAAGCTGTGGTTTTCAAACACCGATATAGAAAAACCCTCTGTAGACATACTTTGAGATGCAGAAAGGGTAACTGTGGCTCTTTGAGCAAGTAATCAAAGACAATGTGAGGAGAAAATACATTTCATATCTCACTAGAGCAAGTTACAGTGTGCCTAGAATGTATTTGAGAGAAACCAGCCAACATGGGGTCTTCCCATACTCTCCTAGAACTGGTTGTTCTGTCTGATAATACTATGGTGATTTGGAACAGTCCAAGGAAGGGGAAATGTAACCGGCACTCATTGACAGGAAATATGCCTCATTGAATTATCGTTCATAAGTAATAAAATAAATATTAAAGGTTAATATTGAGTTGGGAGTGGCGGGCATTCCTTCCCATATTAACAGATGCTGCCCCTTAGCACCTGAGAGCTATACTTAACATTTTCATCTGTAAAATAACTAGAAAAAGAAGGTTCCTGGAGCATATAAAAGTGATCTATGCCAGGGATGGCTGCCATGAACTACTCCCAAAATTATTTCATTATAAGACAATGAATCATAGAAGTATCATTAAAAGTTGAGGCTAGAGGACATAAGAATTTTCCCTCCAGGCTGAGGAACACTGGTGACCCTATAGTCACTGCCATAAATATGCTAACCCACACGATCTACCTGCTAGCTAGCGGAACTATAAAAGTCTAGATAACTATTAGGGATTTCTTTCTCTTTTCCCCTGTCTCTTACCCTGCTCCTCTCTCCTTTCTTTTCTTATATGTTTCTCTTTCCCCTTTCTCCTTCTCCTCCTTCTCATCCTGTGTCTCCTTTTTTATATTATGAAAACGAAACAACCACAGATGATTAAAAGTAGAAAAATTCTCCTTGTGGAAACCCAATAAAACTGGCTCTGCAGCATATTCTAAACATCTTAGTAAATAAGAAATGTGAGTCCAATATGTTTCCAATCTAAGACGCTTACTCTATTCTCTGGGGCTCCCGACGATCTTTCTCTGTGTGCTGGAAAGAGAAGAAAGGCTTCACTTTCTATATCTAAATAATTTCAGGCACACTGCAGATCAATAAACTACAGATGACATGAAACAATGATTATTTCATAAGGACAAGTCCTTGTGAAATAATCATAAAGTCTAGACTTGTAGCTGTGATTTCTTTTATAATGACAGCAAGCATTAGACCCGAAATGCTTTCTTTCCCACCAAAACGACTTTGTAATACTAGGTGTGAGAATGTTGAAAACTCAATTTTAATAGCTGGCCAGGGGCCACACTGACCTCTGCTTTCAAGCTTCTGACTTATGGACTCAATTCTAGCTGAAGAATGTTGATATTGAGGTATGTGTCTATCATACTTTGTTCTCTCAGTTTCAGTGTCTCTTGCTAATAACTTGGTTAAGCCCTGTCATGTTAGCTGAGGATACCCTGACTAGTTAGGTTAGTGATATCTGAGGGTATTAAGTGAGGTCATCTATTGCCAGGAAGGCAAATGTGAGGATTTTAGTGCTAGATATTCATAAAGGTTAACCAGGATGCAGATTTGTCTGTATTCATTGTCAGTCAGTGTGTCTGACTCTCACATGACTTCCTGTACCAAAATCTCTCTACCTTGTTCCCGTTCTGGCACCTCTTTCCTCATACATCTTCCTGGGTTCTGATTCTTTTCCTCAGACTTTTCTCACTTGCCATGGGCCAGTCCTTTAGCAGTGAGAACAAAAGAATACATCAGGGCCAACAATCATCTGCAAAAATCCAACATCATCAGTAGCAACCAGAGATATGCAAATCAATGCCACAGAGCCATATCACCTCACCCCAGTTAGAAGGATTATTACAAAGGGCAAAGGGTAATGAATGTTTCCTGAGAAGCTGAGAATAGGGATCCCATAAATTATTGTTGGGGTGTGTGTATGATAAGTTAGTATAAACATTGTGTAAAACTGAGATATTCTTTTAAAATCTCTAAAAACAATTGGTGAAGATAAACCACCTCAAAATAGATCTACTGTATGATCTAGCAACCTCAACACTATGTACATTACTGAGTATATGTATAGAAACTAGGATCTGTACTTTAAAAAGAAACATCAGCCTTTACTGCTCTTCACAACACTATCCATAGATACAGAATCAGCCTAGGTCCCCATCAATAGATGAATAGGTAAAGACAACATAGAATCTACATGCAATGGAGTATTATTCAGCCCCAAAAGAATAAAATCCAACCATTTATGACAACTTGAGTGACTCTAGAGATCATTAGCTTAAGTAAAAGAAATTGAGTGCAAGAAGGCAAATGTATCATGGTATCGCTTACACTAAGAAACCAACATAACAAAAGGGGATAACATTTGAAATGTAAATAAAGAAAATATCTAATAAAAGAAAAGTAAAAAGAAAAAAAAGAAGCCAACATATCAAATGTCAAATGAAGTAAAAACTTAAGGGTTCTTTGGAGAGTCAGTTGTGTTGGGTAATGTTTTTCTGGGGCAAACAAGTGAAGGAGGGTTTTCCTGAAATGGCACAGGTAAAAGATAGGACAGTCATAAAGGAACATTTCACAAAACAGACACAAGAGAGAGGATGTTCTGCTAAAGCAAACACCTGAAAAGACACATGATGAAAGATTCTTTGCTAACAACACACACATATTGATCTGCCGTACATTGTGTAGTTGAGCTCCATTCATTGGGACTTCATGGGCTCAGGCTCATTGGATGCATGCCGAGGCAAGAGATGAGCTGAGAAGACCCATACTGAGGCAAGACCTGTGCTGAGGCAAGGCACGTGGAGGACATGATGTTTGGAGAGTATGAATAGGACTTGACGAAGTGACAGAGAAATAGCATGGCTTGCTGGTACAGTCAAAGAGGTAGATTACTGGTTAGCAACAGCTGAGAAAGAAGGGGAATGATGGTAGCCAGGCACAGGGATGCAGTTAGACAAAAGTAATAACTTAAATAAATGTAGTAGTGCACAGCAGGTTTCTCTGATCCATAACAATTAATTGTATGTTAAGAATGGTTCATGGAGAAGAACGGGAATCCTCTCAACACAGTGAACTGAGAACTGTTTGATGTGATAGGAATTTCAGTCACTGAGGTTTTGTCATGACATAGAGTATACAGCATAGATATATCACACTACGATGGTTTGTATTGGTCATCAACTTGACAAGATCTAGACTCACCATGGTAACAAATATCTGAGCATGTCTGGGAGAGATAATCTAGAATAGGTTAATTGGGGTGAAGTAGACACACCCCCTAAATGTGGGTGGCATCATTTTTCAGGATTGGGTCGTGGACTGCAAAAAAAAAGGGGGGGGTGAGTTAAACATGAGCATTCACAGCTCCCTGCTTCTCAACTGTGGGTGCAATGTGACCAGCCTCCTCAAGTCCTTGTCCCCATGCCTTTACCACGACTAGAGCTGTGAACCGAAGTAAACGAAACACATCCCTCTTTCCTTACATTGCTTGGCCAGGCGCTTTGTTACAGTGATAGAGAAAGTAACTAAGGTAAGCATATCCATAAGTATGTAGAATTGCTGTGCATAGATTGAACGTGAAATACATGCTAAAGGGAGAAGAGAAAAATTCCAACAGTTTCACGTTCTCCCTTCCACTTTCTCCTGCCCCACATGCAGCTCGCACTCATGGGTTCACACATAACTTCTCTTTTTATATAGGGTCTACCTTGACCTTCCCATGTGCTCCTCTGAGAGGGGATTGTGTAGACATTGGACAAGGGCTGCAGGGAAATAGATCTTTATTCTCCATTTTTTTTTCCTGTGGAGTTCCAGCTTATTCTGTTAGAAGTCCACAGGTCTCTGATTCTTTGCTCAGCATGTGCCTTTGGCATTTCATTTTTTCTACTTTCTCACAGCGTCAGTGGGGGTTAACAAAGGAGTTACAAGAAAAGTAGTGCGTCTGGTCACTCTTTTGAGATAGCAGGAGTCAGAATTATGGCTCCCTTGACTTGTGATCCTCTGGTGATATGATTTTGTTGGGTTTTATGGTAAAACGAAGAAAATATTTTTGGTGAAATTAAAATTATGGAACTAAATCAAGGATATTGTTGGAGATATTTTTGTGAACTATATGAAGCCTTAAAAAAGAAGATTAATAAGGTTATGGAAATAGCTCAATATGTTGCATAGCAGTTGCTATGCAGGCACGAGGAACTGAGTTTGAATCCCAGGCAGATACCCACATAAAAAGTTAAGCATAGAAACATAGATGTCTGCAAACCCAGCACTGTGGGAGGTAGAGTGAGGAATCCTTGGGCCTTGCTTGTTGTTTGCTCACCCAGAGCCAAATTAAATGAAGACCATGTTTCAAAAGAATAAGGCAGATTGGTGGAACAGGTCACCTGGTAACCTCTTCTGTCCTCTTCATGTGTGTATACACATGTACAACATATAGCAACACACACACACACACACACACACACACACACAGAGTAGAGTATTGTCTCATATCTCACATGCAGAGGACAGAGAGAGATGCATCAGAAAAGAAAACAAAATGGATTGAATATGTGAGTGCTTGGCTTTGACGTTTGGCTGCCCTTGACTGGGGCTCTATTAGAGTTTTCCATGAAGAATTCTTTCCATGAAGAATACAGTTTATCACAAGGAATTGGATCACAACATTGTGGAGGCCAATGGGTGCCAAGATCTTGCATATGTAATTAGTAAACCAGACTCAGTAGGCTTAACAATTCAGCTCTAGTTCAGAGTCCAGCAGGCTTAGAACTGTGGGAGATTTAATATTTCAGTTTTGAGTCCAATGGCAGCAAGACAGACACATGTCCTGGTTTATAGGTGGTCAGGCAAGAGACAGTCTCTTCTCCTTTGAATGATGGCTAGCCCTCTTATTCCATTAAAGTTCTCACATGATTGGATAGACCTACCATATTAGAGGGTCACATTAATTTGAATGAGTCTTCAAGCAGATCTGCACTGGCTCTAAGAACTTGCAGATCCAGCACCCTAATCATGAAAACCAGAAAAAACTTACCATATGAATTTATCCAGACTTCTTACAGTAGTAGCTAGGCAGACATAACCATGAAGGAGAAGGCTGTCAGGTATACTATCTTTCTGCGATTGGGTACATTTTGACCAGGTAGGAGGTTAAACATGAGATAACCAAGGAAACTTCAGTTGTGACTCCTGGCATTTAAAATACACCTTTGGGCCTCTATATCATCGAAACTGCAGGTGACATTCTTCCTGTCACATAAAACGATGAAGGCACCAAGGCACTCTCCCAGTGACCATGCATGCTGACCAGTGAACATCCTGATGACCAGAGGGAAAAAAAAACTACAAGACATCTTTACCTGGAACATGTATAGGACAGTGGGATGGAACAAAAGTGATACCCAAGGGGAAGAAATTAATGATAAAATTAAAAGAGGGAAGGGACACTACTTACAAATCTACAAGACAGAACACAGTAGAATGCTAGGCCTCCTTATGTCAGTCAGCTCACTCAGATCTTTCTCTGGAATGCATTTTATAACTTTATTTTAGTTTGGCTGAGCTTAAGTATTCCTCTTGGCTGAATTCTTCCAAGAAGACAAGAACTAAGGGAAAACCTTTACCTGATACCATCCCTGTTGACAGAGTAAGGGGATAAAGATAGTGAAATCCTGTTGTCTTGAGTTTGTGATAACTTTTTCTGGAAATAATAGAAAAACAAATTATTTTTACCTCTGAATTTCTCATCTTTCTTTCAATGAAATATGAAGTTGACTGGGTTTTGTGGAGCTGTAATTATGGATAGGAAGTGTGGTTAAATCATGTCTGTACATTATGTCCTGTGTTATGTTGATAAAGGATACAGTCACAAGGCAAAGGCAGATTTCTACCTGAAAAGGAACAGAAAGATGGATGGGCTGGTTCTTCTCCATCTGTGCTACCACTGGGTTGGGAGATAGGAGACTGGAAGGGAGGCAGAAGAGGGATTGAGAGAAGATCTCAGATACGCAGCCTGGAAGGGGTTGGGGGCTGTGGCAGATCCACTTGGATCTGTATCTGAAATTTCAATAATCAAGTGCCATTCTCACACTGCACCAGCCAATCCTCAGAGCTGGGACAAGTGTAGACCACAGTCTTAACAGCTTAGGAACACAGAGCCATGCCCTCTGACTTCATCCAGCTTCTCCTATGAGTCTGTTCTTATTTCTTACGTGTTTAATGATGTTCCTGGTGCTACTAGCTCACAGTTTGCCTCCTGAATGTTACGTAACTGTACTGGTTGGTTTTGTGTGTCAACTTGACCCAACCTGGAGTTATCACGGGGAAAGGAGCCCTTGAGGCTCCTTGAGGAAATGCCTCCCTGAGACCCAGTGTAAGGCATGCTCTCAATTAATGATCAAGAGGGGAGAGCCCATTGTGGGTGGTGCCATCCCTGGGCAGGTAGTCTTGGGTTCTATAAGAGAGCAAGCTGAGAAAGCCAGAGGAAGCAAGCCAGTAAGTAATATCCCTCCATGGCCTTTGCATCAGCTCCTGCTTCCTGACCTGCATGAGTTCCAGTCCTGACTTCCTTTGGTGATAAACAGCAATGTGGAATCATAAGCTGAATAAACCTTTTCCTCGACAACTTGCTTCTTGGTCATGATGTTTTGTGCAGGAATAGAAACCCTGACTAAGACAATAACCTTCCCGACAGCAACACCAGCTGGAGATACAGTGTTTAAACACAGCAGCCTCTGGGGAAATATTTCATAATCAAACTGCAATAGCAGCCACATATTTTAATATCCAAATCAGGATATTGGTCATTGTACAAGGTAGTGGGTATGGAAACCAAAGTTTTCTCTGACAGGACTAGAGGTATTAGCCACATTACTGAAAGAGTTCTTTTGTTTTGTTTTGCTTTGCTTCGCTTTATTCTACTGTGTGCTGTCTGCTCTTCCAAGGCATAAGGAGGGTTCTTAATAAGAACCTTGAAAGGATTAGAGGGTACTCCCAGGCATACAATATTCAAAATCTGCTTGCTGACCATTGGCTCTCTGCTATGCTGACATGACTCATATTTCTTCTTTCAGGCTGAGATCATCTTTGGGAATTGTTTTGTCTCTCAGGTAGGTAGGTTCATATCAGATGTTCCCTGTGTGCTATGGGCAGACCCAGGACTGGGCTAGAAGGCTACATGACTCATTCTGTCAAGTCATGTACCTGAGTGGGGCAAGTTAAAGTCACACAACTTAAAACCAATTGGGTAAAACCAAAACTCTAGCCTTCTGAACTATATTCCCATGCTGCTTCTTCCACAAAGTGATGTTCTAGGTGCCCACAGAGCAGAGTCCCTGAGGGTAACAGCTGACATTATCATCTAGGCTAGAACCAGGGTTTAAAGGGCTCCTATCTTACCTCCCAGGAATATAATGATGAGTAAGGTCACGCGTTTGTCCCAAAGTCGTGCTTTGTTCACGACACCATGAAGCCCTATCGGCACAAATGTAAACTGAGGCAAAGAAGGATGGGACGGAGGTAGGGATATGGCTCAGTGGACAGAGTGCCTGCTGTGAAGGCATGGAGACCCTGAGTTCACATCCCCAGTATCCATGTAAAAATCCAGGTGCAGTGGTGCATGTCTACATTTCCAGCAATGGGATGCAGAGACAGGAGCATTCCCTGGAGTTCATGGGCCAGCCAACCTAGCCAAGTTGGTTAATTCTGGGTTGAGTGAAGGACTTTCTTTCCATGAATAAGGAGAGAAGGAACTGAGGTAGCTACACAGTGTTGATCTCTGGCCCTCACAAGCAGACATACACATGTGTACATATAGACACAGGCAATACAGAAAAGGGAGGAAGGTTTAACCTCAATTAAAGTGCATGGTTGAGGAACTAATTCAATAGCTGCCTCGCTATCGCATGCCTTGTCATTGGGGGGCGGTTAGCATCTTCTTGACGACAATGGAAGAAATGGGTTTGGAGCCTTTGGTTTAAAATTCCATCTCTACAGTTCAATTTTTATGGAGCCATATTCGGTTCTCTCCACCGAGTCTGAGAATCCTCTGGTCTGTCCACTCTTAGGCAGCCACACATTTAGATTTCCATTGCTCAAAGATAACCAGTATAATTTTATAAGGTCAGGAAATATTGCAGCTTTCCCTACCTGGCCTACCACTTCACAGCTAGTTTATTAAGTTAAAATGGAAGAAGTGTGACTCCAAACAAACAGACTAAATTAGACCCTTCAAAACACTCGTCATTAAAAGATGGTTTGTTGAAACTTCAGACAGGTTAAATGTATGTCGCTATTTGAGTGGGGAAAAAAAAATTAGCTTTCCAGGGTTGCAATTACAACCCTACTTAGTTGCCATGGTGACCACACAGCATATGGATTTTTGTCAGATAAAGACCTTGGGTGGTGTGAAGGGACGACATGGTTTTTCTATTTCTCTCTTTTCTCTTCTGAATCACCACGTGCCAAGTGACAACTCTTTGGCGTCTCTTTGCCCTCCACCCCCAAATTTTAATTTTAGAGAAGGAAAGATATTTGGATTGGGAAGGAGAGCTTTGGAATTAAAAAAAGTGGGAAGATTACAAAACAAAAAAAACAAAACAAAAAAAACAAAAGGTAATGAAACCACGAGTTTAAGGTTACTTGAACATAAATATCAAATCATATAGCAGGGACTTCGTGGGGTTTCAAGCTGAGCCTCCAGCCCCAGGGATGCTGAGGGATACTAAGGGATGCTGAGGGATGCTAAGGGATGCTGAGGGATGCTGAGGGATGCTGAGGGATGCTGAGGGATGCTGAGGGATGCTAAGAGCTGAGGGATGCTGAGGGATGCTGTGGGATGCTAAGGGATGCTGAGGGATGCTGAGGGATGCTGAGGGATGCTGAGGGATGCTGAGGGATGCTGAGGGATGAGGGATGCTGAGGGATGCTGAGGGATGCTGAGGGATGCTGAGGGATGCTGAGGGATGCTAAAGATGACTGGGCAAGGATACAGCATCTTCTGAACTTTATCAATCTGTACCAACAAGGAGTGTTTGACCTGTTTTAGTCCATTCTCTCTCGTGGTTTCCTTTCTTTCTGTATGTCATCATTTTAACCCTCCTTGCTGTTTTGCATCCATGTACAGAGAGGGTTATTTTTGTGAGTGGTCTCGTTGATCTCTAAGACTTATACATATACTCCAGTGCACACAGATAGTGCCTCTATGTTGGAGACACTGGACCTTAGGATGGGAAATGGTCCTCCTCTATTCATTTCTTCCTGTAATAAGAAGGAATAGAATGCACACAATTCTTTTAAAGACTTATTTATTTTCTCTATGAGTGCTCTAACTGCATATCTGCATGTACACCTGCATGCCAGAGAGGACATCAGATCATATTATGGCTAGTTATGAGCCACCATGTGGTTGTGCTGAGGATTTAACTCAGGACCTCTGGAAGACAATGCAGTGGTCTTAATCATTAAGCCATCTCTCCAGCTCCCCTCCAGCCCCCCCTACATATACAATTTTAAAAAAGAGAACAAATAGTATATATTTTCGGGGAGTATCTTAAGCAACTGGTAATAAAGAAATGTGAAGTGTCTGAAAAGAGCCTTTCACTGGGGAAGGAGCAGACCGAGACAGGCTGACTTCCTGATAGGCTTCAAACTGGCAGGCCTGGATATCTGTTTCCCAGAACTGGGCAAGTCTAGGCAAGTCAGTTATTGGAAAAACCCCAGGCCTCAGTCAGCCAATCAGAAACTGCCTTAGTAGGTGCCCCACCACCTAGCCTGAAGCAAGGGCAGAGTTGGCAACAGTTTCCAGGCTCCTCCACCCCACCCCCCAGCAATGATTCTGGAATGGCCCTAGATATAGAGCCAACCAATTAAGATAAAGGTCACCTACCCCTCCCTGGAATTCCCCTAATGTGCTTTAAATTGGGCCTGCAAGCTCACTTGGGTGTCTCCATCTTGGTAAATGGAAGACCCCAGCATGCTGGACTTCTGCAGAATAAAAATGCTCTTTGCTTTTGCATGCTATTTGAATCCAGGATATCCAATCATGGACTCTTACAGGAGGAGGAAATCAAAGTAAGGTGGGGAGCAGAGACTGTAGGACCAGATCAGCCCTACGTCTGGGAAGTCCCACTCATGAAAACACAGAGACGGAGAGTGATGCAATCAAGCAAGAGGTTTAATGATCCAGTGCACTGGGGTGGCCCTGTAATCGGGACAGAGGCGACCCCCGGTAACAAAAGCACACACCTTTTATACACTGTGGAGAACAGCTTTTGGCAATAGCTTGAGTTGATCCTTGATGCCTCACATGGACCCTTACATTCATCAATGGTGAGATATCTTTGGCATGAAGATGGGGGGCTGCTAAGGGCCCTTCCCTCTTCATGGTTAGCCCATTTCTTGGAACAGGGTGTTATCCTAAATTCTTTGGGCAGAGTGTTAAAGTCCCAGCCACCTGGTGTTTCCTCAGGTGGCCTTTGTCCTTAAGTTTGAATTTTACAGGACTTGCTCCATAGAACATCTGAGAAGACAGGTAGATTAGCATGAGCTTTGCACATGTAAGGATTGAGCTACAGACAGCCAGGCTAAGGTCTGGGGGTGATCAAAGGCAAAGGCCCACCAGTGCCATGAGCCGTTGGTTTTGACTGAGGATTAAAGAGGACCCAAGCAAAGGAGAAGGGCAGAGAGGCAGACTGGGCAGTCCAGGACATTGAACTTCAGTTCTACTCTTTCCTGTATAAAACTTTGAAATTCTGTGAAAAGGTTCCCCAATTTGCAACAAACCAAATCAACCAAACAAACAAACTACACAGAGGTTGGATGTTGTGAGCATTTTACTAGGAAGTCCAGGCTATGGCCCTTGATACGCTGTGGATCACTGAGGATGAGAGGAAATGTCATTTTCTGGCCTTCTTATCCCCACAATTGAGGTGATATTGCATTGCTCTGTTGGGAGTTTTTGTTTTCTTTTGTTATTTTGTTGTTGTTGTTGTTGTTGTTTTTAGTGCCAGTTCTGGAGTACTATGGTTGACAGCTGCACTTTTCCAAACAGCTAGCAGAGAGGATAGCCACACAGGAGATAGGTGTTTGAGGTGATGGTTATGCCATTTACCCTGATCTGATTATAACACATTACATACATGTATGGAAATGTCATCATGTAACCTCAACATATGCACAATTAAATATCGATTTAAAAAAAAAGTTAGTGCAGGTTCTGAGCTGGGAAGATGGCTTTGTCAAAAGGTTTGCTGTGCAAGCGTGAGGAACTGAGTGTGACTCCCAGAAACCACATTAAAAACTCTAGGCACAGTGGTAGAGTCTGTAATACCAGAACTAAGGATGCAGAGACCAGAGGATCCCCTGGAGATTGCTGGCCAGTGACTACCTAAATCAGCAAGCATCAGGTAAATCAAGGAACCCTGTCTTTAAAAAAAAAGAAAAAGAAAAAGAAAGAAAAAGAAAAAAATGAAAGAGAAAAAAAGAAAAAGAAAAGGTAAGATAGTGACCGAGGAAGGTGTCTGATATCAATCTCTGTCTTTCACATAGGTGTACACATATGTTTGTGTGTGTGTGTGTGTGTGTGTGTGTGTGTGTGTGTATACAGACATGCCAACTGTGTAGACATGGCAGTCACACTCTCGTCAAGTTCTTACACTCCATCCAATCCAGGGGCAGGATCAGACAAGCTTCTTCCTGTTGTATGCTAGAGAACTGAGTTGGTTGGTCAATGCCACCCAGAACACAGATGCAGGATGAATCTAGTAATGCCAGCATGATATCTACCTGATTAGAGCTGGAGGAAGGACAGTTGCTTCTCTTCATCATACACAGAGTACTAAGCAGGGCACAATCACCCCCGAGCAATATATTCTTGCTGGGAAAAAGGCAAACCTATTCCCACTTCCACCTCGGATTCTTTCTATCTCTCCTCTTGTATGCACTCCCCTAGCAGAGAAAGGGAAGTCTTGGTTCTTCTTACAGCTTTTATTTGCTTGGTGCCTGTCACTCCTAACAAGGGATGATGGCTTGGGGTTGCCATTACCTTCAATTATGTAAATAGAGTGTCTGTCTCTTTAAATAGAGAGGCACCAGGGAATATTAGCCCAGGCTAATTATACAGATCAGTTATACTTAATAATTAAAATGTGCCTTAGGCTTTGTGGGAGGGTCACTCAGGGACTAAGGGTGGGTTTTCCTTCTCTTGTTGTTTCATATATTTACAAATTAATTTAAATGTGATAATCACATACATCCATAATTATAAATGCTTAACTAAGCCAATAGTGTCAGTCTCGAGATGAGTGCTTAAGACGATAAGGGAGACACACCAATTTTGCATTTAGGAAATCTCTCTGCAGTGCAATGCACCCATGAGGAAGGGACCTCAGAAGCAGAAAGCCAAACAAATAAACAACAATAAAAAAAATCAAACCAAAAACCAACCTCACTCAGCCTTTAACCTCTTTCTTGAAACCAGTGTTGGGGATCAGAAAACATCCACCCTATAGGCTCCGTCAGAAGCTAGACCCAGATCAACATCCAATTTAACACAGGTCAGCGAACAAGTGTTAAAAAGTAAAATCTCTTGCCTGCTTCCAATCTATACTGGATTAAAAACAATGATTTGGGGGTGAAAGGCTCTCTGCCCGGGCCATGGGCTCAGCGACCGTCCGCCCACCACTTATTCTTCAGGGCTGAAGTCCGGGCACCGTTATTTTCCCGAGGTCATCTTCTTCAGACAGGACGATGCTCTGTCTCATCCTTCCAGAGGATTTATTATATCGATTTGGGGAATAAGGTTAATTGAAATGAACTTTGGGTTTTTAAAGGTAGGTTTGGTGCACGCCTCCACAATTAAAATGGAATTCTTCTCCTTTAAATGACTTGGGTTCATTTGACTTCCCTGGACAGTGCTGTTTAGAGGAGAGACAGGCGTAATTTTACAACATGAAATGCACATTTACTTCTCCCCTGTTGCTATAACAACTCACTTTTGAACCAGACGTGGTGATAGAAAGCCTTGGTTTCGGAATGAATTTCACATGGGTTTTGTTTAGATTTTTTTTTTCCAATTGATTCTCTAGGAAGTACAGCAGGAAATGCAAGAAAAGATTTTACTTTTTTTTTTCTTTTAGAAATGATTCTGAGGAGTGAAGCTTTGTGCCACCATCTTGTCTCAAGAGGGGGTGGTAGGGGAGGATGGGAAGGGAGGAACACAGAAACAAAAACAAAACCAGGTTAGACCCCGTGCACAGTTAGACAATTGTAGCTGAAATCACGTTTCAAACACTGATCCCATTTTGCTTTCCTTTAAAAATTACAGCAAGGTCTTAGATGCTTCTGGTAGAGAACACGATTGTCTTTTCATTCCATTTCTGAATCCTCTGTCCCAGTGCTATCAGGAAGACCTGTGTCCCTACAGAATTTGGAGATTTGCAAATACTGAATTCTTGTTTAGCTTCACAGCATAGAGCAACACCCATTTGTGTTTTCCTAACTACAAAGGGAGTGTAAGTAGATTTGGCAAAGGTGGAGCAGCCAAATATTTTCAGAAAGTCACAAAGGAATAATCACACCTTAATGAGACTGGAATTCAGCTTTCGTGACTCTCCTCACATCCTACACAGACAGTAGATGCTGGTGGAGGCTTCACAGTATACTCTTGGTTTGGGAACACTGGGGATAAAACGTTGATTTTGACCAAGTAGAATTAAGAATTGAAAGACACATTAAAAAATTTAGAACAAAACAGATTATTTCTGGCCAACAGCCATACCCTTTTTTGTTTATAGGAATGTTTTTCATAACTTAATAAAAAATATAAAAATCATGGCATCCTGGAAGCCAGGAAATAAGACATATGGAAAAAAAATGCCAGGAAATATAACCCTGTTCTTCCTGCTCTTCCAGACATTGTGACCTCCTCTTGCTCTTAGGTCTTATGGAGGTCTTCCTTTGGCCCTTGAACATTAGAATTAAGCAAAAAGACATTGTCAAGGCAAACCCATTTGAGATCCCAAGGCCATGTGGTTATCAATGAGCTACATGACATCAGCTGTCATCTAAGAGACTGATTCCTTCTTCTCCACCCACATCATTCCATGGTTCCTATACATGAGCATAGTGGGAAACTTTGTGGCAAGAGAATACTACTACTACTACTACTACTACTACTACTACCACCACCACCACTATTACTACTCATACTACCATTACTACTACTACTACTACTACTACTACTACTACCACCACTATTACTACTCATACTACCATTACTACTACTACTAATACTACTACCACTATTACTACTACTACTACTACTACTACTAACCACACTGTTGCTAATGGCAATATGAATAATAGTTCCTATCTGGGAACATAAAATATAATGAACTGTAAATAAAGAGTACTCTTTTTCCATTCAGCTAGAACCGTTAGAAAGCAATGGAAACCCAAGCCAAGAGCCCGGTGGTATACTTGACTATCTCTCTATGTGTCTATAGATTGAATCCTTCCTATCAATGGAGAGAAAAAGATTAGGATGCAATCTAAGAACCAGTGCAGGATTCAGCCACATCTGCCTCTTCACAAGGGATTCTTTGTTGGGTATGACTATTCATTTATATTATCAACATACATGGATTTAGAAACAACATAGAAACATATCTTGGCTGTGTCTCTATGGGTGTTTCCAGAAAGAGTTAACAAAAGAGAGAAGACATATTCTAAATGCAGGAGGCACCATGGACTTAACTTCACTAAATCCAAAGGAAAAAGCAAGTATAATACTAGCATTCATCTTTAGCTTCTGACTGTAGATATAATGTGGCCAGCTGCCTCACTGCTATGGCTGTGCATTTCCCTTCACAGAGGACTGCATCCTGTCAAACGGAGAGGCAACACAGACCCTCCCTCCATTAAATTGCTTCTCATCATGACTGTAACACTAATAAAAAAAAAGGTACTAATGTACTTGATAATCAACCATTCAAAAGTGTAAATTTGGAAGCTTCCAAATTCATGGTTTCTAGGTAAATTCACAAATGAAGCATAGAAGGAAAAAAAATCAATATTTGAGGACCTTATATCTTAGGTGCTCTTTTGCTTTACATAAATCATATTCTAGGCAGTATAATAATTATACGAGTATAAGATGGGTCAACTCAACTCAAGGATGCCTAGAAACAGGGCTTTGTCACCTCTGGAAGCTCCTTCCCTCTGTATAGTCAGTCATCCCAACTTTTATATTTGATAAATGGGCAATTTAGTTAAACTTAAAGGTGAAGAATGATATTCTATGACTATATCAGCAAGAATTTTCTTTCTCATTAACTTCATTACGGTAACATATCTAATTTCCAATAAGAACATAAGAAGTCATTTTCCCTCTTTGTGATGGACATGTTACCATCTCAGAGATTTAAAAATCATCTGGACACACTCATGGTGAAGGCTGACACAGTAAAAATACCACTCAAGAGTTTGATTACCATTTTTTTCATTAGCATTCAAATAGAATGAGTGCGGTAGATCCTGGCAGTTGCTCTTGGAAGGTCCTCGCTCATAGCTGGGATGAATGAGCGAGTGTGATTTGGGCAAGACACTTTACCCACAGGCAGCTGGAGGATGGTCACAGGCAACTTGCCCGTCTCACAGAGCAATGAGTAGTGAGCCCAGATCATAGTAGCCAGCCCATGGGCCCAACTTTTCTGTAACTGCCTCATAAACATCTTTGTTGAGAGAGGAACGAGCAAACAAAGAGCGCTTTGCAGTGGAACTGACAAGAGCACATACCAGATGTAAACGAATGGGCTGGCTAGGCACAGGCTCTCTCTAATGTCTATGAACTAGAGCAAAGTTTAAGCGTGGCACAATCCGACACACCGGTTACAAGGAAAGTTCTAGATAAGTGAATCTATAATAGAGCTGAGTTCACCTTTCCAGTAAATCATTACAAACTGTAGGAGGGTGCACTGTGGAGGGCTTGACAGTCACTGTGCTAATTGTCTGGGAATTGACAACTGATTGCAGCTACAGCAAACAGCCGTCTTTGCTATGAGGGAGCAAAAATTCTGATCAATGCGATCAGAAGGGAACAAAATCATTCCAGTGTGATAAATGAGAAATAAAAGATTGTTCTTTGGTAGACAAGCTGGGGGTAGGAGGTACCTCAAAAGAGAGGCGTGTGACCCAGGCCTTGAGTGGAAAAGGTGCAGATTACTCTGTTCCGGAAAGGATGACAAGGTAGAAAGGGAAAGGCTGTGAATTGGAATCATGTGCATGGGTCCTTGGCAGAGGAAGTTTGTCATTCAACTCAGGCTCGAGATTCAAGGTTACCTCACCACAGGGCTACCAAGAAAATGCAGAGGTAGCCAGCTTTTCCTGAGATAATGATATCACTCAGGGAGCAGCTTTGGGCTAAATTAAGGCAGGTGACATAGTCCTAAAAGTCCTTTCAAGTATACCTGGCTGCATCACACTTTGCTCACAGGGTAGAGTTTTGCGTGGTGTGCGGCAGAAAGGAAAAGTTGTGTAGGTGACGAAGTTCTGATGCTTGTGGGCCTGGATGTTTTAAGTACCACTGAAGAGCAGATTCGATGTATTCTTTATTCCTTTTCTGAATCCAGGTCTTCATCATTAAAATGATGATAGCTGTGGCACTTTGCTCATGAATTGAGCGTAGAAAAAATTCAGAATAATATATGTGGAGTGCTTAGGGCAGTGAGGGGTGCACCTTAGTCACCATCTTAACACCTATGCTCTGACTACATGACTCATCTGAAGGTGTACCACACACACTCCTTGTGTGTGTCTGTGCATGGGGGGCAGTGAACTGCCTATATGTTTTTATACATATGTTTTTGTGGAGTTGTGCATATGTGCTATCTTCTGAGAGTGAAGAGGTGAAGTGTGCGTGGTTGTACGCACACACTTTCACGTATGTGGTCATGCCGGGACCCCAGAGCATCTCTTTCCTAGCTCCCCAGGAATCCATACTCCCAAAAATTCTCTAGGGCATCCTTTATTGGATCCTCTCCCAATCCCCCATGGCCAAGCCATTTAAAGGTTTGGATTTTTATTTCACGTAAATTTAAAACACAAAACTAAAGAGCTAGACACGGGGGAGAGCCACATATCTGAGGAGTGTCGAGGAATCGTGTGTCTGTGAGTTGGCGTCTCTGCTCTCAGGCATCTTGATTGCTGGAATTGAATGCACATTCTTGCAGTCATCACTGAAAAACACCGTAGGCTTAAATGCTTTCTATATTTAGGGGAAATCATCTCCATTAACTATCTACAGAGGGGAAAAAATGCATTGAGCACTCAAAGATCTTTGCAAAAGTAAGAAGACAAACTCTCAGTTCTTTGTGGGGGAAGTTCTGAGATAACACTAAACCTTTCTTTGCCATTTTCGACAGATATTTCCAGAAGCAAGCGGGGGAACCGCCCCGTTGTTCGAGTCATTTATGAAAACAACTCTTGCTTCCAACTGGAATGTAGGGAATGAGTGCTAAGCATCTCCTATGCTAATCCTATCTCCCCAGAGCATCTTACTCTAGTGGAAGGATTTATTGAACTGTGAGTCAGCCAGCAGTTGTTTGGTTCGTTGAGTGCGCTGTGAGAAACCTCCCTCCAAAGCAGCATGTTCTCATTCTTAATGGCTCTGTCACTGTCACTGGCTAACTCTCCACCGTGTCTGCACTGAAGGACAGAAAGAACATTAATCCTGGGGCCAAGATCCAGGCTCAAGGGTGGCTCTCTTGGACAAATAGCAACCTTTATTCATGTTGTGAAATGGAGAGATATTGTATAATTCATGGGTTTTTTTAGGAGGTTCAAAAAAGAAATATATATAAAAAAACCATAAATAGTCATATTGTCCTATCTAGAAGAGGCTTCAGAGAAGGAGAGCTATGATTAATCCCCTATTCTGTCAGCACTGGCGTGATAAAAATATATTTATTCAGTTCATCTAACTTACGGATGTACATAGGGTAATAGAATTTCTGTGGTCAACTTTAAGATTCTCATTGCTATTATAATTTACCACGTATCATCAACAGGCTCAGTTACTAGAATTCAAACAAGAAAGTAGAACGATTCCCTCCCAAGGCATCACATAGATTGGTATACCATTTGATCACTGCAGGGATTATATAGACATGAGATCTAGAGACACGGTAGTCCTCAGTGGTCTGTAACTTGGACGTCCAACATTTCAGTTTCCTGTGGTCAACCTCAGTCCAAAAATATTAAATAGAGTAGAATGATGTACCCATTTTGAGCAGCCGGATGAAACATCACCATGTTATCAGAACTGCTTTAGACGTGATTAATTCCATTGTCCAATGTATCCACACAGTATATGCTACTTTCTTAGCAGTCCCTTGAAGCTGCCCTTCAGTGAAATGTCATCTGCTGTCATCATACCACAAAGCATGTGGTCAAGTAATGATTAATATACATAACAATGGTCCCAAAGCACAATAGTAGTGACGCATAGGAGAAACCAGGCTAAACCATCAAGGGGAAGATGTACTTGGATATCTCGTGGCAAAGCTGCACACAAGTAAAAACACAGAATATACCTGTACTCCACATAGGTTTCAGGACCAGTTATGTTTGAAGCTTCCACTGGGGGTCTTGGGAACATTTTCTTCTCAGATTAGGGGCACTCTACATGTAGAAATTATGATCAGAAGAGAACATTTTCTAGGAGAGCTTGGAAATCTTAGCCATCTACAAAGTGCAAACAGCATGCACATAAGCTAAGCCTGAGTCACTGCCACCAACATGCAAACGAAGTAATACTCAGAGGGGAAAAGTCCAGTCCCTGCACATAGGTAAGGAAAGTGCCAGTAACTTCTGAATGTAGAGCTGATGTTTCCTTAGTGAAAGGCATTTGACTTTGGCTCTCCTAGGTGAGAAGGCTTATCTGGGCTTGATTGGAACCAAGACTCAGAGAACCTGACAGCTTTTTCTGGGATGTCTGGAATTCTGTCCCAAGCTTGTGTCTAAGGACTTCTGATGCAGGATGATGCCTGCTGTAGTCAGCTGCTTTCTGTAAATCACTTCTTCATTTCCTCTGAGATGAGAGAGAGAGAGATAGAGAGAGAGAGAGAGAGAGACAGAGAGAGAGAGAGAGAGAGAGAGAGAGAGAGAGAAGAGACAGATAGACAGACACAAAAAGACAGACACAGAGACAGAGACACAGAGACAGACAGAGAGAGACAGAGAGCAACATAGACAAAGAGACAGAGAGGCAGGGAGACAGACAGGGAGGAAGGGCGGGGAGAGAAGAGAGAGAGAAGACTAAAGCATCAAATGAGTATAACTAATCACCTGTCTAGGTAGAGGTTGGAAGACGCAGAGCCAGTAGAATGGCTGGAGGGCGGAGGGGGAGGGAATGGGGTGGGAGGGGGGTTGGAGGTGGGGAATTTTACTGGAGGTTCAAGGCAAGACTCCAGGCCCACTCTTGACCTGCCCAGCAGCTGGAGGATGTAGCCTCCCCAGCTTTTTACAAACAAATAAGACAATTCTAATCTCCCCATGGAAGTGTTCTCAGCAGGCAACAAAAGCCAACTGAGAGCTGCAGCTGGTCTGGGTCGGCTTTCTCTCTCACGTTCATAATCCCTAAACCAAACAGTTCTCTCTGCTGTGAGCCTCCCCAGAGAGCTGAAAAGGTGCAGGAGAAAGAGACCTCAGAATTTTTCCAAGGTCACTATAAGATACTGGGTAAAGTCAGCCACATAGAAAATCTAAATTACCTTCTTCTGACTGCATCAATGTACTTCTCCCAGAATGCTTCATATAAATGATGCAAACCAATGTCAAGATGGCAGCTATTGAGTCAACCAGCAACTTCTCTCACCGTAGATGAATCTAGTATACACAATTTCCACTTGCTGTGGGTTTGCCCATATTGGAGCAAGACTCTACCTCTTATCCAGGGCAGAGAATATGCCTGGGTTAGGAGTAGGTGAAGTGTTCTAATTGTTTACATTTTTTCTACATTTGCTTATGTGTGTGTGTGTGTGTGTGTGTGTGTGTGTGTGTGTGTGTGTGTGTGTGTGTATGCATTCATATGTGTCATGGTGCATGAGCAAAGGTCAGAGAACAACTTTCAAGAGATATTTCTTCTACATGTGGTCCCAGGGATCAAATTCAGGTTAGTGGTCTTGCCAGTAGTAGGTGCTTACCTGGTGCTTATCTCTAGGGCCCTGTTCTCATTGTTTGAATCCATCTTTGCTTAAAGCCTCAAGAGAGAGAGGGAGAGAGAGAGAGAAGATGAAGATGAAGATGAAGAAGAAGAAGAAGAAGAGGAGGAAGAAGAAGAAGAAGAAGAAGAAGAAGAAGAAGAAGGAGAAGAAGGAGGAGGAGGAGGAGGAGGAGGAGGAGGAGGAAGAAGAAGGAGAAGAAGAAGAAGAAGAAGAAGAAGAAGAAGAAGAAGAAGAAGGCGAAGAAGAAGAAGAAAGAAGTAAAAGAGAAAGCACTAGGAGCAGCAGCAACAGTAGAAAAAGTAGAAAAAGAAAAAAGCAAGAAGAAGAAGAAGAAGAAGAAGAAAGAAGAAGAAGAAGAAGAAGAAGAAGAAGAAGAAGAAGAATGCTCTTTGCAGCTTTTGATCTCTTTATTATTAAGTCCCTACTTACCACCAGCCTACCTGATGCTTTCTAGGCAGTCATTTCAAAGTGTCCTTTCTGGATTAAGTGGGAATTCCTTTCTCAATGTAGTTTTCCCTTACTGGGCCTGACCATCAGCAAGTTGCCAGGCTAGCTGGCCATTCCTGTAAATTCTGTCTTAAAAGGGGAAGCCATGAGAGGGAGCTCACCCATGACACTATTAATGATATTCTGCTACACTTGCAGACAGTAGCCTAGCATAACTGTCATCAGAGAGACTTCACTGAGCAATTGATGGAAACTAATGCAAAGACTCAGAGAAAAGCATTAAGTGGAGCTTGGGGAATCCTGTAGAAGAAGGAGAGGAAGGATTGAAGGAACCAGAGGGGTACAAAACAACACAAGAAAACCTACAGAATCAACTAACTTGGGCCCATAGGGGCTCATAGAGACTGACTAGTAACCAGAGAGCATACATGGGACAAACCTAGGCCCTTTGCCTGTAACAGCTGTGTAGCTGGGTCTTCATGTGAAACTCCTAAATCAGGAGCAAGGGCTGTCTCTGACTTCATTGTCTGCCTTTGGATCCCTTTCCCCTAATTGGGATGCCTTGTCTAGCCTCAATAGAAGATGTGCCTAGTGTTACTGCAATTTGATATGCCAAGGCATGTTGATATACTGGGATGCCTCCCCTTTTCTGAAGGGAAAGACAGGGAGGGTGAGAGAGAGGGATGGGAGGAGAGGAGGGATGATGGGGTAGGTGAATATCCTTGGCCTGGGGAGTGGTACTATTAGGAGGTATGGCCTTGTTGGAGGAAGTGTGTTACTGTGGGGGTGGACTTTGAGACCTTCCCCCTAGATGCCTGGAAGCCAGTCTTCTGAGTGCCTTCAGATCGAGATGTAGAACTCTCAGCTCTTTTTCCAGCACTATGCCTGTCTGGACACTGCCATGCTTCCTGCCATGATGATAAAGGACTGAAGTTCTAAAAATGTAAAGCAAGCTCCAATTACATGTTGTCCTTTATAAGAGTTGCCTTGGTCATGGTGTCTGTTCTCAGCAATGGAAACCCTAAGACAAAGAGTGAGCTTTGATCTGGATGTAAAATTAATAAATAACTTAATAAGAATGGGAGGAGTCCCACAGAGTTATAAAAAACTGCCATTTTTTATTTATAAAAATAATAATTTTGGTGCCGAGCAGAAGGAGGGTATACAGCCATAGCAACTACACACTGTACCATTTGGAAAAAGCTCGATGGTCTTCAAAGATGTGGTATGAAGATGAAAACACTGGTTTCAAAGGTTTCCACAAAAGAATGCCATTTTCAAAGTGACTGTTACTGGCCTTGCACCGCAGTGACTGAACATTTAGCAGAAGCAAGTTAAGGAAAGTCATATTTATTTTGGCTCATGGTTTCAGAGTGCTCAGTCCATGGTTACTTGGCTCCGTGTGCCTGTATATAATGTGAGGAGAGAGTATGGTGGTACCAGGAGCATGTGGCAGAAGCCATTTCCATCATTGTGGGAAGGAAGTGAGAGAGGAGATTCTGTTGCATGGCTGGCTTTCTGCTTCTCCTTCTTTATTCCATCTAATACCCCAGCCCATGGGATCATGCTGCCAACAGTTAAGGTGGGTAGTCTCCCCATAGCTAACCCTCTCTGATGACTCCCTAAGAGAACCCAATTCCTCCTAGAAATTCCTAGAAATCAGCCAAGTTGATAATCATGAATTAATATCCTATGTGTCGAAGAGTTCAAAGAACCCAATTGGTCTGCCTTCTTATGGGTCCTGCTGTATTTCTAAAGTAGGGACACATTTGCTACTCCTGCAGGGAAAGTGGCAGCTGGCACTACAATCTGGTGACAAGCTTGGTGAATTACAACCTTGGGACTTTCAGCCTTGGGTTTACTATAGAATTGCTGCACACGTTTTCTATGCTGCCATCAGTATCTCCCTTTCACAGCCAGGCAAATCTGGTACTCAAAGAGCAGATACAAAAGAAGGGGCATCAAGACTTTGGGTGTCATGAGGTAAGGCCCAAATAGAACGAACTGACAGTTCCAAAAGATTTTTCTGAGCTGTTTGACCATAGTAAGTTAAAACTGGTCACCTTGAGCATATTTGTACCATGGAAGTCAGCAAATGATATCTGTTAGAGCACCCTTCCCACTCTCAAGGACAGCTGTTCAATGGCAATGACGTAACACTGTTCAGAGACGGAGAGGAGAAAGTCAACAGTGGAGTCTCCCCTTTGAGATGTCAGTACGAACGCATGAAGAAGATCCAGGAAGTGCCTTCATGAGCCAACAAACAGAGAAGGCAGAGAGTGCACTTTTCATATGGGGTATCATCATGCCTTGATGTACAATATTTATTTAATTTTACATAAGCAGTTGACAAGTAGATACTTCTATGAAATATAATCTAAATAATATAGCAATAAATACATAAGACTGAAATGTTCTTTCCATTCACACACATTCCCATTTATACTGTTCTTCTAAGAAGATTAATTGCCAGAGTCACACACTCTTTTGGCCTCTTTTCTGCATGTGTACACACACATAGATGGGCACAAGTCTATATGCACATGTGTATGCACTCATGTGCACTAGATGAGCGCAAGTGTATATGAACACATTTATACACTCACGTGCTTATATGTGTGTACACATATAGATGGGCACAAGTCTATATGCACATGTGCATGCACTCACATATAGATGAGCACAAGTGTATATGAACACATTTATATACTCACGTGCATATATGTGTGTACACATATAAATGAGCACAAGTATATATGTACATGTGTATGCACTCAGGAGCACATATGCATGTACATATACACGAGGATATGTGCATATACACATGTGTATGCACTCATGTGAATATATGTTCACATGAACTCTTCTGCATTTCATATTTTTATTAAGCATAGCCTAGTGAAGGTACTCAGAAATACTGCTAAATCCCAGACCACAAAACCTTTTCTAAAGCACTACTCATTTGAACAAATAATTTATTTCTTTTTTTTTAAGAAAAAGATTTATTTATGAGTTTTATTATTTTAAATTTCATGTTTGTGCATGTGTCTTTGCCTGGGCATGTAAACATGAATGTTGCTGTCTGCTGACAGGTTCTTATGAGCCATTTGACTTGCATGCTGGGAATCTAACTCTGGTCCTCTGGAAGAGCGGGAAATTATCCTAACAGCTAAGCCAACTCACCATCCCCAGAAATCATTTTCTTCTACTGTCTATTTACTCTGAGGCCACTAATGCTTTTAGGATATGCCTGAAAAATTCTGTAATTTACATTAAACAGGAATTGATGTAGTCTTGCTTGCACCATAAAATGCCTACTATTAACTTGCTTAGAAACCTCCTTATTTTGTCAAACATAAATTGCCTACAAATAACTTGGAGAGACTGTAACAACAAAGATGATGGGCTTAATATATAAAGATCAATTATTTTGAAATATTTGTGGACTATCTTATATAAATAGCTCATAAAGTTGGTCTCATTTATTGATGTTTCGGAAGAAACAACACATATTTGAAATGTGAACTGTATTGCTGAAGAATTCAATTAATTACCTGGGACAAAACAGGAGCATTATCTCACATGGTTTAATTCATGGAGAATATTTTAGAAGTTGTAACATGCTACACAAGCATTAGCTACTGATGTCATGAGTATAATGCAAAATTGGTCCTCTTCTCTTTTCGTAAACATATTATTAGATGGGCTAGATATCACGAGTGCATTTGTTCTACTTCAACACGTGTTACACAAATGTCTTTGTGTAAATGTGTACTCACATTTACACATGTATTATGCATAAACCTTCAACTTTCAATATTCAGATAATTTAGAGTTTTTATACATAATTTAAATTTCCAGCACATGAATCACTACTAACAGATTTGAGCTAAATTCTACTAATCCTCAGATTATTCATTAGGAGAAGAAATCAATGTGGCAAGAACACTTCCTCCCCCAATAAACAGAAAAAGAAAAAAAAGAACCTAACTGTTAATGTCCAATGCACAGGCGTGTGTAGGCTGTGCCACATCTGTCTGTGACAGATCTGAATGATCAAGCATTGTGTCAAGATTGATTACTCGCTCCGTGGCCATGGGTAGTCCTCAAGCAAGCAAATCTCTCCTGTTTCCTCTTAGGCTTCTCTGTGTTTGATGTAGTGGAATCTGCTAATCCTTATCAAATAAATAACTGTGGAATAATGAAAACAGTGACCAAACCCATTGCATGGGCCGTGCTTCATTCAAACACGTAGGGGCACTTGACGCTTCTTTTATTCTGAGGGCTGTCTCCTAAATTACCACAGGACATTTATTTTACATCCGCATGCTGCTAGTGGCCTCCACATTTAATGTCAACACAGCTACTTTTTAATCTTCAGTGTCCTGGGTTTAACCTTAGGAGATAGAAGGGTTGACTCCGTAGACGGAAGGCTATGCTGTTTCCCCTTTTGTTAAAGAAGCTTACTCCTTGGTAGCAAGCACTTAGGGGATTCCCAAAATATTTGCAAACATTTCTGTCAGATACCATCACCGTCACCGTATGATTTAAACAAGCATGTATTCATCACACTTAAACCAGATGTCATTGGAGCAGATGAGAAATGAATCATTGGCAATCCTGACAGCTTGTTTATTTCTGGCAAAGCTTTCCAGCAGGGATTGTTGGAATGCACAGCACACTTCCTCCTTATCTGGGTGTGAGGCTGAAATTCTAAATGCCATGGCGCTGGGGGGAGGGGGGCATGGGGGTGGGGAGGGGGATGCTTGCCTTCAAAATAAGCTCCATTCTACTTGGAGCAAGGAAAAGGGTGGGAGAACAGGGTGGGTCTCGGGGCTAACTATCTCCTTGGGAACATACAAATAATCCATTCCTGTCAACATCTCCACCTCCAGCCCGAAGGACTGTTCCCATTAATTATAGGTTAGTAGTTCCTTTTAAGTAAAATGTGCCATTTTTTTTTAACCTGTACAACTTTTTAAAAAATATATTTATTTTGATGTGTGTGTGTGTGTGTGTGTGTGTGTGTGTGTGTGTGTGTGTGTCTGCCTGTCAATATTGTACACTGCATGAGGATGGGTACTATGGGGAAACCCTGCTAATTAAGCTCACAGTTAACCATGACCAGATAGTTCCTCAAAGTTCAGCGCAGAAAGGAGAATTCCCTTCATCAGCACAACTTCTCCTTTTCTGACTTTGTCTGGGGAGTCCAACCCCGATTCATGCCTCCACTCTCCACCTTGGCAGATCTGAAATTTCCACTTCCTTCCCCGCCCCCCCGCCGTCCCCCATAAGAACATGCCCAGCAAGTACTTCTCCATGTAAAAGGAAGCATTCATAGAACTTTAAACTCTAGCCCATGATTTTCATTTACCCTGAAAACCTCTTTTCACTCTTCAAAGTTCGGATATAGCCCTGGTTCACCCTGAATAACGTGTATGCATCCAAGCCCACACCAATGAAGGCATGAGCACCAGAAAAGATCAGCTAAGAGAGCTTAAATTCCTTTGAGAATTAAAATCCTTTGAGAAGAATTTTAAATTCTGCACCCTACATCACTATCACCTGTTTGGGTCTCCGACTTGTCCTTCCCGCCTGGTGTGCAGGGGCCCTGGGACCCTGAAGGAGGAAATGGAGGACACAGAACCAGAGATGGTCCCCCCAACACTCATGCCACAGGTACCACTGCTATTAGAGGACAGTATCAGAGCCCCTGGGACTGGAGATAGAGACAGTTGGGAGCTGTCCAGCGTGGGCGCTAGAAACTGAGCCTAGATCTTCCAAAAGAGCAGTTGTGTGCTCTTAATTACAGAGCCAAGTCGCTAGCTAGTCCACACTGCACAGATTTTTACCTAAGAATCTTTTCAGATAAAAAAGTTCCAAAGTGTAGAGAGAAAGTACATATATTATTCAAGGAATCCTAAGAGTTTAATAAGAGTTGAACTCCTCCTAGGTCCATTGACTCCAACCCATATGCCAGATTCTGGGCACACAATCTTAACATTACTCTTAGGGTTTTTGTTCCTTATGTACAGGATTAGTGGGCAAAATAACAGATTCTCTACAGTTTTGTATTTCTGAAAGATTAGCCATCTTCCACTGCCCAGACAGGGCTGCAGGCAACTTGTGTAATCACTTTATAGATGTAGCATCCCACAAACTGTAAAGGGGAAAGAATTCCACTTGTAGACAAAGAAAATGCATGTGACAGCAGCTGTCTTCATGGAAAGCACATGGGCAAAAACATGCATTGTAAAATATTTTTTTGTGTGTGTGTGAAATCTTTTGGATGAAAGTGTTTTTTTTCATTGGGGTCGGGCAGGCCCCAAAGATCAGAGAAACACTACGTCACTGTAGGTGCTACAGAGAATGATCACTTGGAGTCACTTCATGGTCCCCGAGGCAATTGGCTGGCTTAAAATAATGACTTTTGTACTAATGGGGATGAAGCAATGAATGGGGGTGTCCCAACCTGCAAGAAGAAGAATGTCAGGCCAGATCCCAGGTGAGAAGGTGGTCAGAGTAACTTGTATATCATCTTTAAACATTCCTCCTGGATTCAGCCTAAAAGAAGGTAGATATGTATACACATGCCGGCACACACACACACACACACGCACACACACACGCACACACATGCACACACATACACATACACATGCACACACACACACTCCACACACACACCACATACATATACATACACACTCACACTCCACACACACACACACACACTCCACACACACACACTCACACACACACACACACACACACACACACACACACACACACATACACACACACACACACACACACACACACACACACACACAACCACACACACACACATATACACAAACATACACACACACACACACACACTCACACACACACGCATACACACTTACACACACACACACATACACACACACATACACATACACACACACACACACAAATGGGGGGCATGATGAGGGGCAGGCCTCATGTGCTAACGTCATTTACTTCCCTTTGAAGCTAAAGATGTAAAGATGTGGGAACTGACAGCTAGAAGATCTTCTGGATATAAAGGGGAAAACATGTCCCTTCCAAAGAGACTGCAATCCAGTTCATTCCCATCCCACAGCAGGCCACAAGTTTTAGAGACCCTTTCTTTTCTCTCGTGGAACCATTAACCTACACTCTTTCCCTAAGAAGAGAACCTTTCTTTCTAGGATATATCATCTCACGTCTGCTAATTATCAGAGACCTTTTCCTAAGAGGAGAAGTTAATGCCCCGGGAGGACCACACAGCCTGGAGAAGCTGTGTGTGAGCTAGGGTGGTTAGGATGATCAGAATTTGATTTTATGCTTCAGATTTCAGTGGATGTGGCTGTAATATTGTTTTAACTTTAATGTACCAACATTGAGAGGAAGAGCTAATTGGTAGAATAGAAGTTGATTGGCACCTATGGAAATTCCCATGGGTGGTTCACTGCAAACAAAAAGCAAATCTTTATTCTGCGCGCTATCTGGGATCTCCTGTGGGAAAGATTTGGATTTCTGATGGTCTTAAATGTGACAGCAACCTCTTAGCATGTAGACGAGCAAGGTAATTTGGCAGCAAACTCCAGACTCATGCTCACCAGACTGGCAGATCAGAAATAAATCACAGATGTCACACACATGTTCTCTTAGAAGGCAGAGACTTGATAAGGTGCCAAAGCCCATCACACCCACGCCATTCCTGTTCCAATTGATAGAACCTCTCATCCTTGAAATTCTGACAACTGCTATTAGGGATAGAGACTCTAACTCATATCTCTTCCTGGCTTTTTATCCATCTCCCCAAATTGTGCTTATCTGAGCCTGGGCTCAGACTCATTTAATTATGACATCTGAATCAATACTCCATCCCGGTCCCGCCTGCTCCAGGATGCAGGCCACTGTCTAGTATCCATGACAGCCTTTCTCATCTGGAGAAAGAAAACGCTTCGCTCCCTATTGGGTCTCTTTATTTATCTTTAATTTTTGAAACCAGTTGTTACTTACAGGGCCTGGGAAGATTTAACATACGCGTAGGGAAAATACACTGCATTTTCTGAACTCAGATTCAATTTCTGCTTCTGAAATGTCAAGCTAGAAATGGAAATGAAGCCAACGGCAATTTAAATAAATTACAAGCTGACAACAATATGCCTGGGCGATGTTTTAAATGAAACGTATTAACTGCAGGAGTATCGGGAAACCTTCAAATAACTGAAGAGACTCCATTTTGACACTGTGGTGGGCTTTTAGAGACTCATCTGCAGAGGAACACGGTGTGAGGGTGGTTCATGGGAGAGAGACTGCATAGAGATAAGGAAACATATTTTCTTTTGTCTACCATCACGAAATGCCATAAAATAAAATAAGACAATAGAAGTTTTTGCCTTATGGTTCTAGATGATGGGAAGGTAACAAAGAAAGAGCAGGGTCTCTCTTTGTTGAGTCATCTGCTTGCAAGTCAGAGAGAGCAGTGATGTTGCTGTGCCCGCAAGTGCAGAATTCTTAGACGTCATCTTTTGTACACTGGACATGTGTGCGATGTTTGTATGTGATCTCTCTCTCTCTCTCTCTCTCTCTCTCTCTCTCACACACACACACACACACACACACACACACACACACACACACACACACACAGATGTGAATGGCCCAGAGTCAAGGTTGAATGGGCGTCTTCCTCACTTAATCTCCACCCCACTTAAACAATGCCTGTTTACCATATCTACTTGTTTGCTTGCTGTGTGAGTGTATGCACATACACAGTAGTGTATATGTGTGAGCACGCCTGCCCATGTGTGCAGGAACTAAAGGACATCTGGTATCCTGCTCTGTATAACTCTACACCCTGTTTTCTTCCTGAACCTGGAGCCAGCCAGCTCGGATGGCTCCTCCACCCCCGACCCCCGCACTAGCGTTATAGACTCGCACGGCCATACCTGGACTTCTACGTGGGTGCTGGGGACTTGACTTTATCATCATGCTTGCTTGCACAAAAGGGCTCTGACTCATGGAACCATTTCCTCAGCCTTCCATCTTTTTTTTAAATTAATTTTGTCTGTGTACACATATATCTGCTTCCACATGAGCCCTAGGGATTGAACTTGGGTTGGCTTTACCTCTTTTTCTTTTCTTTTAGCCAGAGTCTCATAGGGACAGATGACTCATTGGTTTGACAAAGTTGGCTCCCCAGCGAATTCTAAGAATCTACCTGTCTCCACCCTCAGGAATACCCCACGCTCAGCTTTTAAGCAGATATTTGTAGTCTAAAGCATTTTATTGACTAGCTAGCTTCTTGGATTTTTTTTTTAATTGAAGGCACATAGCTACACAGGTTCATACAGTATATAACAACTAGGATCTGAAAAATGGAAAGTCGATATTTGATGATAAATTGCACGGCTATGTGGGTTAATAATGCATAGGCCTACATATCTCTATAGGGTCCGAGTCAGTGCATATGTGGAACGTTTAGACTTCTCTGTGTCTGTACAGAAAATAAGCCCCAAACATCCTGATATTATTCCACATGGGGAAGGAAAAGCCATTAAATTTTAATAACATTTCATCTATTTTTCCAAATAAAGATAAACTCTATATCATGAAAACTCAAAAGGGTAAGCACTCGTAAACAAACGCACAGAGACTCGTGCATACATGAAATCAGTTTGCAGATGTCAAGGAGGAAAACTCTGGAAAACAAGAGGCTTAGCTCTAGGCAAGCCCTTTGCATCAGGGTGAGAAAAAGAAACTATTAAAATCTTTTTAATGAATCCTTGAAAACTAGGAAGAGAAGAGGGCCCACTGTCTTTCTGCTAGCTGGCTGCATGACATCATCTCAGTATAGCCACACTGTCTTTAAAGTCGTTTTGTTCGGTTGGTTTTTACTTTAATTTATTTGGGCCATGGGGTATGTGTGATAGTTTCCCATGAGTTGTTTTCCTCCATGCATCATTGGGTGTTCCTGGGACGGAACTCAGGTCTGCACTATTGGTGGTCAGTGCCACTGAGCCAGCTCCCCAGCCTAGAATCATTTAAAGCCTGGCTTTTTCCTTGGGAAGGGACAGTTATCATGTTTACTGTCTTGGGGAATGAGTCAAGATTGACTTGAGGTCAAATTTCCTTATAACAAACCTGAGGCCTAAAGCAGTGGGACAGATCCACCAAACAATACTATTAACACATTATATTTATTGTTACTGTGGACCTTTTTGAACATCTTGAATAGAACATTTCTGTGAATGATGCAGGATATGACCAATATGCTGTTTCTTTGCTCAAATTGCCATGGTTATCTTAAAGAGGCAACACACACACACACACACACACACACACACACACACACACACACACACACCTTCACAAAACACAAAATACCACGAAAGTATTTCATGCAGTGTTGTTTTTTGTTTGTTTCTAATTAGATACTAGAAACTCACTGAGTGGATGCCATCAGAAACGCATGCTTTAATGATCACAGAATTAAAAAAAAAAACTTTACATCATTTACTATATGTGAACATGGTAATCTTTTACAACTTCTAAAAATATCTTTCAAAACACTTCTCTAAAAGCCCTACACAATTTTCAGCTTATAGTGGAGGGCTGACAAAAGATGGAGAAGAACTCTACTTTTCTGCTTTTAAACTAATTTCCCATCATTTGCAGATCACTCAACGTTCGCACTTTCACACAGGAAATGCTACAGACATCCAACTCTGCTTCTTACACCCTTGATTTAATCTGCTCTGCTCAACTTCATGAAAAGCTATCTGTAGATCCTCCGTTCGTAATCTACTCGGTTATAAACGGCCTCGGAGTCCCATTTAACAAGAGTTTTGGGTCAACAGTGGAAGTCACCACAGCAAAGGCCCTGGGCTGAGATTTCATTCTCCTGCTGGAGACCATGAGGAAAATCAAGATTTTTTTCAACCTTGTGATGCAATGCACCCTTATCTCTTACAAATGCCAATCTAAAGGGGAAAGTCACAGAGCAAGAGAAAGTAACAGATATTTACTGCCAGGTCAGTGAAACACACCTTAAAAACCAATGGCTCAAGAGACTGAGACAGGAATACTGTAAGTTCAAAGGCAACCTGGGCCACTGAGTAAACTTCTGTCTCAAAAGAATAACAGCTAGAAAAATGAGGTTGCTAGTAAAGTGTGGATAAACCGTGGCTATTCCTGGTGAACTGGAACCATAGTCCAGGGGTGTTTGATAATATAGTCTTCAATGCATTGTTCAATGAGCCTGTTTCCTTACGTACAAAACGACAATAATGATACTGGCTGGTCAGTTTCAGAGGATTTATTGAAAGCCATTGGTAATAGTTTTCTACTCGTGAGTTATATTTTCTTTAATTTATGAGATTGTGATGTAAGTACATCATTTTCCCTTTCTTTTTCCTCCCTCCAAACTTTTCCCATCTGTAAAGTCTCACCAGCACGACAACCAAAGCATTAGCTGAACAAGATCAACAATAGATATGCCAATATGGATGGAGTAAAGACCATGAGGCCTCAGCCCTACACAAAGAACTACGGACAACTAAGGAATGCTGAGAGCCACTTTCTGAGAATTTTTATGACCTAAAATTCTCTAACAGCTGAAGCTTTGAGTGTGATTTATAATGTCATTAGCTTTTGGTATTTCTTTCAATGTGATTAAACAAGTCATAAGAGGGTTAATGAATCTAAGGGAAGAGAAGGGTTCATACTATTGTATTATCCTTCTAGACTATAATTAGTTATGTGCTAGTGTTAATCAATCAGCTATACTATCTGCACTCCATGTTTAATATGTTCATTATATTAAAGATGCAGTGAATGGAATATTACTCAGCTATCAAAAACAATGACTTTATGAAATTCATAGGCAAATGGTTGGAACTGGAAAATATCATCCTGAATGAGGTAACCCAATCACAGAAAAACACACATGGTATGCACTCATTGATAAGTGGCTATTAGCCCAAATGCTTGAATTACCCTAGATGACCAGAACACATGAAACTCAAGACAGATGATCAAAATGTGAATGCTTCACTCCTTCTTTAAAAGGGGAACAAGAATACCCTTGGCAGGGAATAGAGAGGCAAAGATTAAAACAGAGGTAGAAGGAACACCCATTCAGAGCCTGCCCCACATGTGGCCCATATATATACAGCCACCCAATTAGACAAGATGGATGAAGCAAAGAAGTGCAGGCCGACAGGAGCCTGGATGTAGATCTCTCTTGAGAGATACAGTCAGAATACAGCAAATACAGAGGCGAATGCCAGCAGCAAACCACTGAACTGAGAACAGGACCCCCATTGAAGGAATCAGAGAAAGGACTGGAAGAGCTTGAAGGGGCTTGAGACCACATATGAACAACAATGCCAAGCAACCAGAGCTTCCAGGGACTAAGCCACTACCCAAAGGCTATACATGGACTGACCCTGGACTCTGACCTCATAGGTAGCAATGAATAGCCTAGTAAGAGCACCAGGGAAGGGGAAGCCCTTGGTCCTGCCAAGACTGAACCCCCAGTGAACGTGATTGTTGGGGGGAGGGCGGTAATGGCGGGAGGATGGGGAGGGGAGGGTTAGGGGGATGTTGGCCCGGAAACCGGGAAAGGGAATAACATTCGAAATGTAAATAAGAATTACTCAAGTTAATAATTAAAAAAAAAAAGATGCTGTGACTTTCTACTTTCTTTCGTTTTTTTAAGTATGAAGACAGTATGTATAGGAGATGACTGAAAAGTATTCACATTGTATGTGATATTATTATGATTACTATGATATGTATTCACATTATTATGATTACTATGATATGTTTAGGTGGAAACTTATAATACATCTCATTAAAAGCTTATAGAAAATTATGGTTCTGCATGAGTGCATGTGGGAAAAACTCACACGGCTTTGGTTGTTCACAAGCTGAATTTGTGCTCATGGTAAATTTGACTGCCCTACAAGTACAGTTCTCAGATGCATTGGTGAAGGCCAGCCTCAAGAACACTGAGAGGGCAACTTGTCTGTACTTCACGTGGAATAGAACATGTAGGACATCCTGAAGCCATTCCAAAGATGATGTGCGGACACAGATCACATTCCACAAGGGGAACTACGCAGAAACATTTAGTCTACAAAGAAGATACGTAACTACTTGTCTTTGAAAACTTGAAATGCTGGCATGTGGAAGAGAGGCTCACAGTTCCGAAACACAAGACAAGAATGGACATATTGAAATTGCAGGGATGATGGCTGGCAATGGTGTTCCAGGTTCCTTCCCATTGTTCAGACTTGTTCACCAATCAAACAGGGTGCTTTGTAGGCAAGCGGTTCCTTGTTGCTCAACGTTAAGGAAGCAGTTTAAATTTTTCTGTGTCTGGGAGAGGACAATAAACTTGATCACGTATTTCCCAATTATGGTCTGCCTCATCTAAGGAAGATCCAAAGATGACTGTGGGGTGGCATGGAAGAGGGTAGCCTGGGTTGTTCAGTAGCCTTAGGGGTTCCAGTTCTCACTCATCATCTCCGACTCAACTGGAGAAGTCTGGCTTCTGCCTGTTAAGTGTCTGTTTTACAGTGTGTGTGTGTGTGTGTGTGTGTGTGTGTGTGTGTGTGTGTGTGTGTGTGTGTGTTTGCTTGTTTACTTAATGTAAGGGCTCTGTATAAAAAGAAAAAACAGAATGGAGAAGTTCCACTAAGCCATTTATTTAAAACTACAGACATCAATTCTTCCTTACCTGCTAAGGTTCTACAAGGGTGTGATTTGAAATCCAGAGAGTGGTCCACTGGGCACACTGCCACCTCCACTCAAATGTCCCAGCAGCCCAGCTTGAAAATAATAGCTGATGTGTCTCCTTTCAAACAGACTTTGCAACTGGGACTTTTTGGGTCTTATATTCTTTTCTACATGTGACAACGGAAGTAAGCTCAGGGGTTTATGATACCAAATACTTGAAAAGAAAATAAGCCATTGAGGGGAGAGCAAGTTTTGTGCAAAATATGGTTTAGAACATCAGTATGGGTGACTCTGCTTTACTCTTCTTATTTTAAACATTAAAATCAAATACCAAAATGAAATTTGCCTATGGATTTTATTTAAAATTTGGAATTTCAGGAGCTGGAGAGATGGCTCAGAGGTTAAGAGCACCAACTGCTCTTCCAATTCCCAGTTCAATTCCCAGAAACCACATGGTGGCTCACAACCATCTGTAATGGGATCTGATGTCCTCTTCTGGTGTGTCTGAAGACAGTGACAGTGTACTCATATACATGAAATAAATAAAATAAATCTTTAAAAAAATTAGGAATTTCACTAGGTTTTCTTCTAAGAAGCCTGATTAGCTGAATATTCTTTATTTGGTTGATCCTCTGCCCTAATATAGCACCTATGGTCACATTTTGTTTATATATGATGTCCTTAGCAAATACTTTTAAACAACCAGATTCTGAGATTTTGGGGACTCACTGAAAAGTAGAGGTGGAATATGAGTTGACCATCAGTGTGTAGGAATGTTGAATGCCATTACAAAATACACAGAAAGAATAACTTGCACATAACATTTTTCTCAGTCCCACTAAGATATAAATATGTATATCTCCTAGGACATCTATCTGTCTATGTCATATGTCTGTCTATCTATCTATCTATCTATCTATCTATCTATCTATCTATCTATCTATCTACCTACATACCTACCTACCTACCTACCTACCTACCTATTGGAAAATACATGTATTGTCAAGCAGGTATAGAAACCAGAATTTTGTGCTGGTACAGAGTGCAAAATGCTGTGACCACTATAGAAAATAGTTTGGCAATCCCTATTCTATCTGACCTACAGATTTTACTCCTCAGTACAGAGTCAAGATAATGAAAACCAGTGTGTTAAATAAAACCACCATAAAGGCAGTATTCACAATAGCCAAGATGTAAAACCAACTGGCATGGCCTCCAGTGAACGAACACATCAATGAATCACTCCTGCAGAAGGCAGTGGTTAGTGCAGAGGCTTGTAATTGGTCAAAGCGCAGAGGATGTGACTGTGGGTGCTCATGCCTAACATAGAAATCTGTATTAACTCCTACCCTGCCCGTGGCTCAGGGAATGTCACAGAAGAGTTTTGGTCAGAACACTGGTGCTGAAGGATAGGGCAGCAGGCTTGTGAGCTCATGGCTGCTGTACCCCTGAGCTCTCAGCAGCTGTGGCAACCTCCCCAAGACCGCCACAAGATCAAGCTACTTAAAAATCTAGCATGGAGGCATTCAGGGATCCTGATGCCTTCACCCCTAGCCGAAGAGCTAATGGCAGCTAATGGCTGCTAAAGCAAGTTGAGTCACCTTTCTTTGGGTAAGGAGTAGTCATTGATTTGTTGGCTATGTCCCAGTGGACCGCTCCACACCCATGAGCAGCAGTAACTGGATTCAGTGACTTCATTTTTTCTTAAGTAAGATAAAAAGTTAGGAGGGAGATATGTTAAGGGAGGTCCAGGGAGTGATTGGAGACATAGAGTAGGAAGGGTAGACTTGACCAAAATACATTGGATATGCATATGGGGATTAAAAAAAATAAAAATCTTCACTGAAGGCAAAGGCTTGAGAAAGCTTTACAGAATTATTTTAACAAAACTCTTGCAAGAAAGGCTTTAGAGAAGTAATTCAACCATACAAGGAATGAAGCAACGCTCACAGTAGAACCTGAAGTAAGACCAAAAACATGATGTTAAGGGGGAAAGCGTACAAAACAATCATCTATGGAAAGGTATGGCCTTGGTGGAGCTAGGGGTTACTGTGATGACTGCCATGGGCTTCAAGGAGGAGAACTGGCCACAGTAACTGGGGTGGGGGCGGGGTAGTGGTCTACTGCACACGAGGGTTTCACACAGTTTAAAAATGTTTATGATGATCATTTTTCATTTGTGAATTTCATGCCGATTAACAAGCCGCACAGGAGAACTTATCGTCATGAATCACCCCTGGGAATAAAATATCAACCATGTCTCCAGCTTCCAACACCATACCAAAAGGTAGCTTTATCTTAAATTTAATATTAAAAAAAAAAGTTTGCACCCAGATTCCTCCTCAGCTCCGAGATTGCTTCTGTAGATCGCTCTTCGTTCGTGTACCTCTGATCAAGTATTGGAGACTGTCTTGTCATGTACCCCGTGCTACCTAGAATTCACTGTATAACTCAGGTTGGCACTGAATTTACGATTCTCCAGCTGCTGCCTGCCGGTTTCTGGGATCATAGGAGCATGCCCCCGCACCAAGAGGTTTTGACCAGCTTTTCAGTGACAGTGTTGAGGAAGAGTGCTGTGACAATCTACACGTACACACCAGCGCCTCAGTCACCGAGTCAAGCACACAGCTAGGCCTGGCAATCAGTCCCCCTCCACCCAGCCCCCCGAGCTGGAGACCCAACAGGGTTTTGTACTTGCCCCATGAGGCAAGCGCCTAACACTGAGCCCCAACCCCGAACCCTTCTCATCCGTGGCGTCCAGCATCCCATAATCCACCTCTGGCTCATTTTGGAAGACTAGGCTCAGCTCCAGAGAAAGACATTAGCCTTCTCGATCTAATTAGCCTCTTAAATTCCCCGCTTTCCAACACCGTCACGTTGTATCTATTTCAACCTTTTAGTCTTATATGAAATAAAAACGTGAAACATAGAAACTCCCTGAATCGACTTGGACCTGTGAACTAAGGCAAGCAGGAAAAGTGATCACGACCCCAAATGTAGTTTAGAGATGGAGAAGGACGGGAACCACATCGCAGCCTCCTCAGTGGGAGGCTCCAAACTAGAGTGCAGCAGCTTCCCTACTTCTCAGACCTCTCAGGTCAGGAGCCTGTTTCACGTGCAATTCCAGAAGAGGGTCTCGATTCACGAGGTAATAGTTGTTCCATAACCAATTTAGAGCCAAACACACTTTCCTTCCCAAGTTTGCCATGGCGACCGACACCTGGCGTTGTTCTTCACAGAGCGGTGTCCGCCCATCCTCTGCCTTTGGTGGTTCAGCAGAACCGGAGTCTAGCAGGTTGTAAACGGGTACCCAAGTGTATTTGTTTCTGTAACCTTTTAATGAAGCTTTTGTTTTTGAACCTGGAGCTTTTAATTGGGTTTTATGTTGCAGGCAGGTGAGTTCTCATGTGCTAATGACCCTGCTGCTGTGCAAAGTCAACACCGTCGCCCTTGAACATATACACTTCTAGACTATGGGAGGCAGAAGCCAAATGGCTGGAGGAATTTTGTAGCTCTGTAGAAATGAGAGAGGGGTCACATTTGTTGACTGGGCACAGCCTGCCTACCCGTGTGAATGGCAAGTGTCTTGTCATTTCTCTTCAAAATATTTACAAAATAACCAGGTTTCCCCCTTTTCTCTATCCTTAGGTGCAAAACACAAAACAAACAAGAAAACAAATGCTTACTCCAGAACAAAGACCGTCAATAGAAACATCAGAGAATTTGCACTAAAACTTCTGCCGGCATCAAGTTTTTCATATCGACAGAGTACATTATCCAAAATAATATGATGGTGCAATCAGCGTTTCAATTCAGTCAGCATGAATGCAGCCCGCGTTTCTCTCTGTTCTTATCTTTTTTTTTTTTATTAGTGCCATGAAAAGAAAGTCATTTTTTCTTCTTTTTTTTGCTTTATTTCAAATTCAACAAACCACTAATCGAAGGAAAGGGGAGGCGATCCTCTTCCTTCTCAAACCCAGGGTAACCTTGGTAGCTTCCAAGCCTCCATCAAAGGCAAACACGGTTGTAAATAACAATCATTTCCTATTCATAAAAGCTGCCCTTGACAGTCCAAGAAATAACAAATTACAAGTGAATAGTTCCCAAGAGCTTCCGATGCACTTTAATCACCCCGAATCTGTTTTGATGTTTTTTTTTTTTTCTTTTCCTTTTCTCCCTTTGGAGAGGAATTATTAACAGCTTTGAGGAACTACAGCCCAGTGTGTGAATTCTGGGTGCTCTACCAGAGTCGAGTTGGAAGCAGGAAAACAAATTCACTGTCCGTTATTAATGTCATTCTTCCTGGAAAACTAAGACATTTGAGGTACTTGGACACCATCTGTTCAGATATTCCCCCCTCCCTTCCTTTTTCTTTCTGTTTGCACCATAAAAGGGTGCTAATGAAATGCACGGTCTGCTTTCAGGATTGATGACCTAAAGGCTGCCACAATTCTCTCTTCCTTTTGATTCACAAGCACTTCATTTCCTGGGCCTAATGAATTCTTACAATGTCTGTACCGGATTGGGAATACTGCAGAGGTGAGGGTATTTTTAAGGAGTAAAGAATGAGCCTAAATCTACATACCAAGGGCTATTGACCCTGAGCCTGCGAGGCAAGGACTGAATGGAGAGTAGAAAGGGCTCTCAGCATCCTTTAGAGTAGAAGTTGTCCTCATAGGAAGAGGCCTCTGTTACAGAATCCGCTTCTTAGAGTCCTGGTAACCAACCCACTGCTCATACACCAGGAACTGCCCGTCACTTCCAGGCAGGTGCTGTTAAGGGTGCTGAAATAGGACGAGTTGGTAAGGACGGGGCAGGGATTAGTCATGTGAGCGCTCACACAATGCACAATCAAAGAGCACCCAATTGTGAAGACTCTTGAACTATATAATGAGTTTTTCTATTCTGTTTTGATATAATAACAAAGTCCTTAAATGGAATTAGAGTTAAGACTGAGAAGAGGCAGCTGGTCGTGATGTAGTATAATTCCGTCAAGAAATTCAGCCAGCACTCTAATGTTAAAGTAGATGCTTATGTGATTCGACTTGTATATGCTTATCTACCATTCCCAGGAAATGGCGATTTCTATAATCGTCTGAAAAATAATTCTCACAGTTTCTTCCCATGAACGGGTTTTCTTTATCCCAAATCACAGTCTGACCTCAATTTTATTGTGTCATGCATATTTTATTACAGAAATGGAAAGTGAACTAGCTGCTCTATTCCGAAATTGTGTCTGTTGTCAAGTGCTGTGGTTCAAAAGATAGGTTTACAAGCTAACAGAGCTTCCCTACATCACTGCATTCTGGCAGTGAGACAAGAGCCTCACCTGCATAAAATCAGAGCTACTCCAGCCTGAGGCGCCGAGGGAGAATCTGACAGTTCAAGCAGCTTCATGCTTAGATTTTGGATAGGCAGTGATTTCATTTTCAAACATGGGGCACATTTGTGTTCAAATGCAAAAGTGTGTGTGTGTGTGTGTGTGTGTGTGTGTGTGTGTATGTGTGTGATATATGTGTATACCAGTATGTATGTATGAATTGGGTTGTATGTGTTGATATCATGTACATGTTAGTGCAAGTGTGTATATATGTGTTGTATGTAGGAAATGCATACGCACACACACATGTATATATATACATATATATGTATGTATACACACACACATATATGCAAGCATATGTGTGTATGTATATATGTGCATTTATGTAGAGGCCAGAGGTCAACCTTAGGTATCACTCCTCAGGGGCTAGCTACATTGTTATGAGGCAGTGTCTCTCACTGGCCTGGAACTTGCAGAGTAGACTAGGCTGACTGGCTAGAGATCCCCCAGGGATCAGCCTGTCTTCACTTCCCCAGTGCTAAGTGTTAGCATTCTGTCTAAGCTCCACCCCCACAGTTACCTGGCAATAGCCATGTATGCTCTGCCCCATAGTTACCTGGCAACAGCCATGTATGCCTGACACTATAAAAGGAGCTGCTTGCCCCCTCCTCACTTTCTTGCTTTTGCTCTACCTCTCTTGTCCCCCTTTCCCCTTTACCCTTTTCCCCATTCCCTTTCCCCCATCACTCCACAAGCTCAGGGCAGGCCGCTACTCCTCTCTTCTCCTCTTCTACTTGTCCCTCTCCCTTGTCTCGTCCTCTCATTAAACCTTTCTACGTGGAACCTTGTTAGCCTAGTGTGGTTTGTCTGGACTTGGAGCCGAGATTTCTACCCCAACACTAAGAGACACCATCATTTCTAGATCTTTCTTTGTGGATGCTGGGGATTGAATTCAGCTCCTTATGATTGAATGGCAGACACTTTCCCGATTGAATTATCACCGCAGTATAATGGGGGGAGCATTGCAGTATAATCAAAGAGCTAACAAGAAAATTCTAAAAGGCAGAAAGGCTTTGTTTTTCTGGTAGATTTTCTAAAACAGTAAAATAACACTACAGATCTAGGAACTTGTGAATCATGCAAAATTACAGAGGAATATGGGATTGAGAACAATATTCTGACACTGTTTTCTTTTCTACGAGGAAAATATAAAAGATTTATTTAGGCATTATTGATAGAAATTGCACCGTAGCATTCTTTAATTTTTATAGTCTAAATAATAATTACTGCAAGTAAATTAAAATTCAACTAGACAGTGATGTTCAATATGACTACTGGGAATTGATTTCAATGTCATAAAATCTCCATTCTTAGAGATCAAAACCACTTGGATATTGGCATTTTCATACAACTCAATCATTTAGTTGGATTTAGATAAACTTTTGCACATCACTTCATAAAATATAACTGCAGCCATCCTAATTTATTTCTTAATAGAATACCTAACTTATCCATACTGTTGCAAATGTTTTTCCTATAGGATATGTTTCCATGCCAAAGTCTTCAGTAAGTAACTTTATGTAGTTATTTGTGTGACCATATTAATAATTCATTTTTTCCTCCTGTGACTAGAGGAAAGCTCACAAATTTTAATATCACCTGAACTATTTCTGAAATTTCTATCAGTTCTGAGACAGTGAAGTGTAAAAGTTCAAGTTCTCTCATGGAGTGTTTTATTGTTTATTAATTCTGGGACTCCTGACATTTAATTTGCTTCCACCTATGGGTAGCCATTTTGAATATGCATTGCATGCCCATTCCAAGGATGCCTACTAGCTCCTGATGTATGCATCACAAGGAACGTATTCAAATAACATTTTGAACGTCAAGCTGAAGCAATGGGAAGTTTTCTTAGAAAAACATGAAGTCTTAGATTTAATATGCTGTACTTTAGTTTGGTGGTCAGAGACTCTGAAAGAGTAGAATGTTTTTTCCAAGTGAGTGTGCTTGGCAGCAGAAAGAAGGGGGAAAAATTGAGTATGCTCCCTGGACCTTTCTATGAAGACAAAGACAAAATGTCGCTCCAAAATCACAAACATGAGAAATCTTTGCAGGGTAAGCTTCAGGGCAAGATTGTTGGTTTTATGTTTCTTGGAAACCAACAAAGACATCAGTGTTGTGTGTAAGTCTAGTCAGACATACTTTCAGGCTGGAACATATCAAGCAAATGGGCCACAAGAGAAGCAAAGCCATTCATTCTGGAGAGCCTGTGCAAATGACGTGGGCATTTTTCAATTTCAAGAAAGCTGGGAGTGATTATGCTCAACTGGGTGGTAGGTAGATAGGTAGAAGGTGAAGGAAGGAAAGGGGAGGGGAAGCTAAGAGGCTCCTAGCATGCCAGTGCTTCCCTCATTTTCTTAAGATTCTCAATATTAACAATCTTACTGTTGACATTGTGTCATGAAAACTGAAGAAATAATACATTTGTGTTAAAAATCAAACAAGTAAATATTCAACCCCCAAAGACTAGTCTTCCGTGACTCCTTTGTTATTAGAAGTGAGCATACATATATTTTATACTGAAAATTGTTTCTTGCTGGGAAAGCATTAATTTTCATTTTTCAATTAAACTATGTATAGCTAGACAATAGCAATTACAAAGGGTAATTTTTGCTGCTGGTAGTTTCATCAACTGAATGGCATCAAAGGAAGATGATACTTTCATGGTTTCCTTTTATTAACTAACATATTAATGACACAATAGAATGAGCTTCATTGTGACATCTTCATGCATCACTTTGTCACCACTGTTCTCTGTACTGTAGATCGAATACAGCTGAGTCCCCATATCATAGGTCCCAAAGGAGGTTCCTCAGAGAAGGTATAAGCCAAGTGTGCCCCCAGTGTAGTTGGCTAGGGCACAGAAGTGTGGATGATAGCAGTTCATGCATTCGGTCCCACTGTTCAATTAGCTTAACCGAAAAACGTAAAGAACTTTTGTGTCTCTTGTGTACTAATAGTTTAACTGAGGAGTATCTGTGTTGAGGAGTTTCTGCTTGTGCAGATTCAGCTAGAATCAAGTTCTCAGGGACATATGTATAAATGCTATGTCACTGGTTAGAAAGCAAAAATATTATACATGACTTTTTAATATCTCCTTAGAGGGATATAATAAAGAAAATGTATTTGCTTTCCAAGGAAAAATATCAAATAAGGTGATGATCTGATATAGAAGAAAAATTTCCATTAATATTTTTCATAAAGAAGCCTAAATGTGAAGATAATTTTTCACTCAAACAGATTCACTCCTTGATGCTAATAGACTTAGCTGCTCAAATTAATTTTACATTTTGAAAAAAATGAAATATTATCTTTCTTACAATCTATGTGATTATTTTTTAATATTTCTTTGTACCCTCAAGCAATTTAAAATCTGCCAAGCAGTGTGTTCTTCCATAAGTAACAATCCTAGGCCATCCTGAAACCTTAATTTTTATATTAAACAGAAGTGTTAACTTTAAGTTTATCAAGGTAACAAAATGAAGCATACAGTTGCTTTGAAATATTGCTAGTAGATAATAAAATATTTAGAGATGGTTTAACTATTTAAAGAGTAGAGCTTTATTCTCTTTGTAGTTGGTCCGTGAATAGGGAAATTAATGCCATAGGTAGCTCAATTAAATGCCTTTAGATAAACTGCAACTCAAATTAAGAGCTACAATTTAACCTCTATTGTACTCTTTGTTTATTTTGAACAAGGGGGATTATATGTCATTAGTAAAACAAGTCACTGTGGAATCATGACAGTCTCTGCAATACTTTTCAGCTACTCAGTTTACCCAGCATTTCACAAAGTTACAAAAGTCAACACTGAATTCTATTAAAAAATTCTAGAATTATGCAAAGTTGTCTATATAAATGGGGGAAATTCATTTAATATATTTGACACAAAGAAAACACTATCAAACATCACATCGTTAATTGATAGCTTTTAACCTAAAATTCTAAATAGACTCAGATCATTTTCCAAATTTACTCTTTGACCTTCATGGAAGGAACAGAGGCTACTTCTTTTATTAGATACCCTTCAATGTAAATACAAACTCAAAATTCTAAGGAGGAAACACAACAATGGCCAACATGGCAAGATGTTCATAAAGGTGCAATAAGTGGCATTTATGTGTTGACTGTTACCAACAGCTGTCTAATTTGAATTAAGGTCTTCTTAATAGGCAGGAAATGATGTCTGGTACTAGAAATCTAGCCAACTTCTGGGTACTAGTTAAGTCACGGATTTTAAAAGACCAGCATCATTCCTAACTGTATTCCAAATTTTACCTGTGTATCCAGAACTGACTCCGGCTACTACCAATCATTTAAGAAGCTTCTTGTTACGGCAAATGGAGACCATTACAGAAAATCATAGCTGCATACTGCAGAGATCAGCACATAGTGGAAAACTGAGCCCTGGCCCCCTGGATACATTTCCATCACTGCTCCTGCGTATGTGGTTCAGGGAATATCTCAGAAGAGGGGGCAAAAGACTGTAAGAGGCAGAATACTAGGAAACCTTCTGTGAAATAGTCTGTGCTAGATATGCAGCATGAATGATACCTGAACAATGGCATTGTCAATAGAAACACTAAAGCTTTAGTGTCATAGAAACACTAAAGCTGGTGGGGGAGAATTCTTATGGAGTCCCATCCCCAAATAAAGAAGTACAGGCAATTAATGGATACACACACACACACACACACACACACACACACACACACACACACACACACACACAGAGAGAGAGAGAGAGAGAGAGAGAGAGAGAGAGAGAGGTAGTCTTTTTCCAGCGATGAAATTTCTCATTTCTCATTGTTTATTCAATACAAATTAGTGAGCCTTGAAAGCTTATGCACACAAGCAACAAAAACAGACTCAGTAGGATGTATTTATAGATTTATGAATATATATATATGTCTAAGATAAAAAGCTATCAATTTGATAGTAGGACATGAAAGGAGTTGGAGTGAGAGAGAATTGGAATGGACTGGATAGGGGATAAAGAAGGGAGAGAGTGTTGCAACTATATTTTAGTTAAGAATGTATTTAAGCTTCTAGTTTCTGTCTACACCTGGAGTTGACCCTGTGTCACAGCTCTTTGTGCCCAGATCCCTCTGGGAGAGAGCTAGTCTCCTAGGAGTTCTGGCACACCTGAGAGCACACGTGGGACTACCACTTTTGCTCCAAGAGACCTACCTGGGTCCTCAGGACATAAGAACAAAGGGGCACTCTGGGACAGGATCCTTCCAGATTTCTTCTGCTCCCAGACCTGACCTTGTGCCACAGCTTTCTGCCAGGAGAGAGCTGGTCTCCTAGGAGTGCTGACACACAGACTTACAGGAGGGTCAAGCCACTGTCAAAGACAGCAAGATCAGCTAATACCAGAGATAACCAGATGTCAAGAGGCAAGTGCAAGAAACTAAGCATCAGAAACAAAGGCCATGTGGGATCTTCAGAACCCAGTTCTCCCGCCACAGCAAGTTCTGGATAACCCAACACACCAGAAAAACAAGATTCTTATTTGAAATCACATCTCATGATGATGTTAGAGGACTTTAAGAAGGACATAAATAACTCCTTTAAAGAAACACGGGACAACACAGGTAAACAACTAGAAGCCCTTAAAGAGGAAACACAAAAATCCCTTAAAGAATTACAGGAAGACACAACCAAACAAGTGAAGGAATTGAACAAAACCATCCAGGATCTAAAAGTGGAAATCAAAACAATAAAGAAATCATGAAAGGAGACAACTCTGGAGACAGAAAACCTAGGAAAGAGATCAGGAGTCATAGATGCAAGCATCACCAATAGAATACAAGAGATAGAAGAGAGAGTCTCAGGGACAGAAGATACCATAGAAAGCATTGATACAGTCATCAAGGAAAACACAAAACGCTAAAAGATCCTAACCCAAAACATCCGGGAAATCCAGGACACAATGAAAAGATTGAACCTAAGGATAATAGGTGTAGAAGAGAGGGAAGATTCCCAACTTAAAGGACCAGTAAACATCTTCAACAAAATTATAGAAGAAACTTTCCCTAACCTAAAGAAAGAGATGCTCATAAACATACAAGAAACCCGCAGAACTCCAAATAGATTGGAGCAGAAAAGAAATTCCTCCCGTCACATAATAGTCAAAACACCAAATGCACAAAACAAAGAAAGAATATTAAAAGCAGTAAGGGATAAAGGTCAAGTAATATATAAGGGCAGACCTGTCAGAATTACACAAGACTTCTCAACAGAGAGTATGAAAGCTAGAAGATCCTGGGCATATGTCATACAGACCCTAAGAGAACACAATGCCAGCCCAGGCTACTATATCCAGCAAGACTCTAAATTAGCATAAATGGAGAAACCAAGATATTCCATGGCAAAACCAAATTTACACAATGCCTTTCCACAAATCCAGCCCTAGAAAGGATAATAGATGGAAAACTCCAACACAAGGAGCGAAACTACACTGGAAAAAGCAAGAAAGTAATCTTTCAACTAACCCAAAGAAGATAGTCACACAAACATAATTCCACTGCTAACAACAAAAGTAATAGGAAACAACAATTATTGATCCCTAATATCTCTCAACCTCAATGGATTCAATTCTCCAATGAAAAGACATAGACTAACAGACTGGATATGTAAAGAAGACCCAGCATTTTGCTGCATATAGGAAACACACCTCAGTGACAAAAACAGAGACTTCCTCAGAGTAAAAGTCATTCTCATTAAAGGAAAAATCCACCAAGATGAAATTACAATTTTGAATATCTATGCTCCAAATGCAAGGGCACCACATTTACAAAAGAACTTTAGTAAAACTCAAAGCACACAGTGCACCTCACACAATAAGAGTAGGGGACTTCAACACCCCACTCTCATCAATGGACAGATCATGGAAACAGAAACTAACCAGAGACACAGTGAAACTAACAGAAGTTATGAACCAAATGGATTTAACAGATATCTATAGAACATTTCATCCTAAATATAGGAATATACCTTCTTCTCAGCACCTCTTGGTACCTTCTCCAAAACTGGTCACAAAACAGGCCTCAACAAATACAGGAAGACAGAAATAATCCCATGTTTCTTATCAGATCACCATGGACTAAGACTGATCTTCAAAAACAACCAAATTGACAGAAAACCCATATACACGTGGAAGCTGAACAATGCTCTACTCGATTATAACTTGGTCAAGGAAGAAATACAAAAAGAAATTAAAGACTTCTTAGAATTTAACAAAAATAAAGGCACGGCATACCCAAACTTATAGACCACAATGAAAACAGTGCTAAGAGGAAAATTCATACCTCTGAGTGCCTCCAAAAAGAAACTGGAGAAAGATACACTAGCAGTTTAACAGCACACTTGAAAGCTCTAGAACAAAAAGAAGCAAATACAACCAAGAGGAGTAAATGGCAGGAAATACTCAAACTCAGGGCTGAAATCAACCAAGTAGAAACAAAAAGAACTATACAAAGAATCAACAAAACCAGGAGCTGGCTCTTTGAGGAAATCAACAATTTAGATAAACCCTTAGCCAGACTACTCAGAAGGCACAGAGACAATATCCAAATTAACAAAATCAGAAATGAAAAGGGAGATATAACAACAGAAGCTAAGGAAGTTCAAAAAATCATTAAATCCTACCGCAAAAGCCTATACTCAGCAAAACTGGAAAATATGGATGAAATGGACAATTTTCTAGCCAGATATCACATACCAAAGTTAAATCAGGATCAAATAAACCATCTAAACAGTCCCATAACTCCTTAAGGAATGGAAGCAGTCATTAAACATCTCCCAACCAAAACCAGCCCAGGACTAGATGGGCTTAATGCTGAATTCTATCAGACTTTCATAGAAGACCTAATATCAATACTTTCCAAAATATTCCACAAAATAGAAAAAGAAGGAACACTGCCCAATTTCTTCTATGAAGCCACAATTATACTTATACCTAAACCACACAAAGACCCAACAAAGAAAGAGACCAGTTTCCCTTATGAATATCGATGACAAAATACTCAGTAAGATTCTTGCAAACCGAATCCAAGAACACATCAAAATGATCACCTATCATGATGAAGTAGGCTTTATCCCAAGGATGAAGGGATGGTTCAATATATGAAAATCCATTAATGTAATCCACTATGTAAACAAACTTAAAGGGAAAAAAAACCCCACATGATCATCTCATTAGATGCTGAGAAATCATCTGACAAAATTCAACACTCTTTCATGACAAAAGTCCAGGAAGGATCAGGAATTCAAGCCCCATTACAAACATAGAAAAAGCAATATCTAGCAAACCAGTAGCCAACATCAATCTAAATGGAGAGAAACTAGAAGCAATCCCACTAAAATTAGGGAATGGATAAGGCTGCCCTCTCACTTTCTACTTATTCAATATAGTACTCAAAGTCCTAGCCAGAGCAAAGGGATACAAACTGGAAGACAAGAAGTCAAAATATCACTATTTGCAGATGATGTAATAAGTATACTTAAGTGACTCAAAAATTCCACCAGAGAATTCCTATAGTTGATAAACAACTTCAGCAAAGTGGGTGCTTATAAAATCAACTCAAATAAATCAGTTGCCTTCCTCTACTCAAAGAATAAACAGGCTGAGAGACAAATTAGGGAAACAACATCTTTTACAATAGTCACAAATAATATAAAATACCTTGGTGTGATTTTAACCAAGCAAGTAAATGATCTGTATGACAAGAACTTCAAGTCTCTGAAGAAAGAAGGTGAAGATCTCAGAAGATGGGAAGACCTCCCATGCTCATGCATTGGCAGGATTAATATAGTAAAAATGGCTATCTTGCAGATTCAATTCAATCCCCATCAAAATCTCAAACCAACTCTTCATAGAGTTAGAAAGAGCAATTTGCAAATTCATTTAGAATAACAAAAAAAAAAAAAAACCCAGAATAATGAAAACTGCCCTCAACAATAAAAGAACTTCTGGGGGAATTACCATCCCCTACCTCCAGATGTATTACAGAGCAATATTGATAAAACAAAACAAAGCAAAGCAAAACAAAACAAAACTATATGGTATTGGTACAAAGATAGGTGGGTAGATTAATGGAATAGAATTGAAGACCCAGAAATGAACCCATGCACCTATGGTCACTTGATCTTTGACAAAGAAGCTAAAACTGTCCAATAGAAAAAAAGATAGCATTTCAACAAATACTGCTGGTTCAACTGGAGGTCAGCATATAGAAGACTTCAAATCAATCCATTCTTATTGCCTTGTGCAAAGTTCAAGTCCAAATGGATCAAGACCTCCACATAAAAGCAGCTACACTGAAACTATTAAAAGGGGAAGTGGGGGAAGAGCCTTAAACATGGGCACAGAGGAATATTTCCTGAACAGAACACCAATTGCTTATATTCTAAGACCAAGAATCGACAAACAGGACCTCATAAAACTGCAAAGCTTCTGAAAGACAAAGGACATTGTCAATAGGACAAAATAGCAATCGACAGGTGGGAAAAGATCTTTAACAATCCTACATCAGATAGAGGTCTAATATCCAATCTATACATAGAATTCAAGAAGTTAGACTCCAGAGAATCAAATAACCATTTCAAAAAAACAGGCTACAGAGCTAAGCAAAGAATTCTCAACTGAGGAATATCAAAGGGTTGAGAAGCACCTAAAAAAATGTTCAACATCCTTAGTCATCAGGGAACTGCAAATCAAAACAACTCTGAGATTCCACCTCATACCAAGTCAGAATGGCTAATATCAAAAACTCAGGTGACAGTAGTTGCTGGCAAGGATGTCGAGAAAGAGGAACACTCCTCCATTGTTGGTAGGATTGCAAGCTGGTACAACAACTCTGGAAATCAGTCTGGCGGTTCCTCAGAAAATTGGATGTAGTACTACCTGTGGACTGAGCTGTACATCTCCTGGGCATATTCAGATGCTCCAACATATAACAAGGACACAGTCTCCACTATGCTCATAGCAGCCTTATTCATAATAGTCAGAAGCTGGAAGAACCCAGCTGTCCTACAACAGAGGGATGTATGCAGAAAATTGGTACATTTACACAATGGAAGACTATTCAGCTACTAACAACAATGACCTCATGAAGTTCTAACTAGGCAAATGGATAGAAGTAGAAATAACATCCTGAGTGAGGTAACCTAGTCACAAAAGAACACACATGGTATGTACTCACTGATAATTGGATATTAGTCAAAAAAGAAACTCGGAATACCTATAATACAACTCACAGACCATATGAAACTCAAGAAGAAAGAAGACCAAAGTATACATGCTCCAGACCTTCTTAGAAGGGGGAACCAAAATACTCACAGAAGGAAATATGGAGACAAAGTGTGGATCAGAGACTGAAGGAAAGGTCACCTGGAGACTGGCCCACCTGGGGGATCCATCCCATATACATATAGCCACCAAACAATATTGTGAATGCCAAGATGTGCACGTTGACAGGAGCCTGGTATAGCTGTCTCCTTAGAGACTCTGCCAGAGCCTGACAAATACAGAGGCAGATGCTTGCAGTCACCGGTTGAACTGAGAACAGGGGCCCCAATGAAGGAGTTAGAGAAAGGACTGAGAAGTAGCTGAAGGCCTTTGCAATCCCATAAGAAAAACATCAACCAACCAGACCCCCCCAGAGCTCCCAGGGACTTAAGAACCATCCCAAGAGAACACAGGGATGGACCTACGGCCTCATTCAGATATATAGCAGAGGATGGCCTTGTTGGGCATCAATGGAAGGAGAGGCTCTTGATCCTGTCAAGGCTTGATGCCACAGTGTAGAGGAATGCCAGGCTGAGGCGGTGGGAGGGGGTGGGTGAGGGAACACCCCACAGAAGCAGGGGGAGGAAGGATGGGATAGTGGGATTCTGGAAAACAGTTTTCCCAGTGGGGAAACTGGGGAAGGGGATAGCATTTAACATGCAAATAAAAAAAAAATCCAAGAAAGAAAAAGTTTTTAAAAAAGAATGCATTTAAAATTTTGGAAACTCTAAGGCGATTAAACGGTGACTTGATTTACCTAATATTCTTGTGACAATAAAAAATGGAAATCTCTGTGAGGTGCCCAGACATAGATGGTATATACAATCCCTGCACCTAAGGTTAGGGAAGAAGGGGTGAGCGAATGCAAATCCCAGAAGCCCCGGTCATCCTCTGTCTGCTGTGAGACAAAGTCTTCTATATATGACATGAAAGTTGTACCCATGACGTCTCACCAATATGGTTGACTGAACCAGATCAGCATAGTGACAACACTGGTTGACACAGGCATTTGGACTGGAAAATTTTACATGGTCCAATCCATAGATGAAGAGCTATATGTGATCAACAGTTGTGGAGAGACAGAGATTTGCAAAGTGTCCAGCACGAGCTACCACACATGCTGTCTAATCCCAAGTAGCTGGCTCTGGACATATGAACATATTAAAAGAAGTGAAATCCGCCCACTAGGTTATATACAACACATATGTGTATGCATGTGTATACATACATACACATAAAACAATAGTAATTATAGAGGAGATTATGAACTTTGGAAAAGACATGGGAGGACTTGGCAGCAGACAGGGAGAGGCAGGAGCTATATAGATGAACTTCTCAAAATATGAAAATTGATACAAGGTAATTGTCTACACGAATACTTTAAATTATTTTTATGTTTCGCATAAAGTGAAAATTAGCTTTATATAGCCTAAGTTCAGTTGGCATAATGGTATACAGTAGCCTATTCTGAAGAGTCGTTTTAGTAGTTTAATGTTGGTCATACCTGGGTTTCAAATATCTTATCTAGGCTTGCAAGATGACTCAGTGAGAAAAGGAGGTCGCTGCCAAGCCTGATGTCTGAATTCGATTCCTGAAAACATGCTTGGTGAAAGTGGTGACTAACCCTGAAATTTGTCCTCTCACTGCTACAAGTATAGTTTGTCAGTCTGTCTGTCTGTACATCTATTTGTGTGTGCCTCTGTCTGTCTGTCTGTCTGTCTCTCTCTCTCCCTTTTCTTTTTCTCTCAAAATAAATGTAACACAAATATGCCAAAATGGTGCATCTATGAAAATATACTTGAGATTTTTTTTAGTCAGGTAGACTTAGCTGGTTTTTTTTGTATTGTTTTTTGTTTTGTTTTGTTTTTTAAAAGAAAACGATAGTAGTTTAGTATAACATAAAATCTGAGTTCCGTGATTATAGTTCATTCCTTAGTAAAATGACTAGTAAAATGCATTGTACTTAAGACTGAGTATTCAATGATGTATTTGTGGAGTAGGCACATAAACCACAGAATATATTACAACCCAATTTTAGGGAACTTTATACACTACATGCATGCACATTTATACTTCAAATAGTGAGTGATTTGCCTATAATATGTAGTTATATCATCTCACTAGAGGAATTTAATAGTGTCGGTCATGACTAGAACTTTACGTGTGGTATATGTTTTAGCTGAATTGAATACGATTAAAAGTAAGTTGTACTTAGAAACTGCCACACGTATTCACTAAATTGCAAGCAAGTGTATAATTTTAAAATACGTTTGAAAGTTTGCTTTCATGCAATGAGAAGACCATGTGGATGAGAGCTACAGAGACTGAGCAACTAGAACACCAGGCTGCACGCTGCCTATGGGCCTTCACAGCTCTGATATACACATTCCTCTTGCCATCCCCTATAGATCGTTGGCATACTTAACATCTACTTCTTTCCGATGGCACGTCTGAGAGTTAAAGTTTTACCTGTTGAACTTACCAAAGGAATATAGAAAGGACAACTTCACCAAGCCTAGAGAAATTGCATTTGAATAAATAAAAAGTTGACAGGAAAGCTTTCTTGACTCCTTTGTCTTCCAAAGGTCTGAACATGAGTATTTTTCAAGCTGTGCCATGTGTCTTTAAAGAGACAAAATGGGGCAGGGGAAATGGCTCATCCTGTAAAGCACTTGCTATGCGTGGACGAGGCTCTGAGTTGGAAGCTCCGGGATTCATGTAAATCTCCAGGCAGATGGCAAGATCTTCTGGCCCCAGCACTAGCAGGGTTTGAGGGCAGAGATGACAAACCATTTGCCAGCCAGCCTAGTTAAATTGATGAGATCAGATCAATTTAATGACTTTAATTAATTTCTCATGCTCTTTGAGAGATTCTGGCTCAAAAAAATAAAAAAAAGAACGATTAAAGAAAGACATGACATCTACCTCTGATCTACACACACACACACACACACACACACACACACACACACACACTTACTCTGACAAATACATACACAGCATACATACAACAGTACACATGCACATGTACACACACATGCACACACTCTAACAAATACCTACATAGCATTTGTAGAACACACACACATACCTACTATGACAAATATGTACACACCATACACAGAGCATACACACACGTGGGCGCACACACATAAACACATTTACTTATGCTGACAAATATGTACACACCATACATAGAACACACACAAGCACACACATTCATATGTGCATACCTATTCTAACAAATACACAGACATTGTACATAGAACATGCACACACAAAGACCTACTCTGAAAAATACCTACATACCATACATAGAACACACACACATGTGTACACACACATCTAGTCTGAAAATACATACACATTGTACATAGAACATACAACACACATGTAAATGAAAACACACATGTCTACTCTGACAAATACGTACATACCATACATAGAACACATACACGCAATAAATAAAAGGATCAGAGGATGATTATTGGTTTTTAAAAAATGGTTATGTTTGCATGCAATGAATTTTGGAAATCTTGATCCCCAGGCTTAGGGATCTTAACTGCAGGATACTTTAAATATGCTAGAGTGCTCACTGAGGAGAGTGCTCAGTGAAGAGAAAAGTGCACAAAAGAAGAACATATTTGAAAGGAAGGAGAAAGAAATTAAAACATAAAATTGGTCAAGCCTGAAAAAATATAATTAAAAAGTCCTCTGAGACCTTCTATCATGATTAGCATGAAGAGTTATAACATTTTCAATTTTAAGAGGAGCTATTCCATTATAAGATGAAAGGTAGGGCCTCCCTGAGTGTTAGTTCATGCAAGTCCTTTGGAAGATCACCAGAAGAGTTAGTTTAAACAATATTAACATGAATAAGTATTTTGTAATATCTCGATGTTATGTTCATACTGTGGAATATAATTGAGAGACATTACCACTAATTATTAGGCTGACTCATAAAGGAAATGCAGAAACAGTCAATTTTGGGGGCGGGGGGATGAACAGGTAGGGAACAGGTATCAGTACACAGTCCAGGAATGGAGTCATATGAGAATTTGACTGCTTGTGAGAAAACTCCAAGAAAACAAGTCTTAGGGCCTCAGTTTTTTCAGAACAAGGAATTGATTTTGGAATGTGTTTTCGTGTTCCTCCCAGGTGCAGCGGATAGGAGTGAATTTACTTCAGATTATACATTAAACAGGCTACTGTTATTCATTTATGTGCATCTATAGAAAAGAGATGTTTGTGCCATATGTGACTTATCCGCCCAATCTGGCTTGTCCACCACATGTGGGTTGTCCACTATGTGCGGCTTGCTCTTTTCTTTTTCTTTTTTTCCCCTTTTTTTTCTTTATTAACTTGAGTATTTCTTATTTACATTTCGATTGTTATTCTCTTTCCTGGTTTCCAGGCCAACATCCCCTTCCCCCTCCCCCTCCCCTTCTATATTGGTGTTCCCCTCCCCATCCTCCTCCCATTACCGCCCTGTCCCCAACAATCACGTTCACTGGGGGTTCAGTCTTGGCAGGACCAAGGGCTTCCTCTTCCACTGGTGCTCTTACTAGGCTATTCATTGCTACCTATGAGGTTGGAGCCCAGGGTCAGTCCATGTATAGTCTTTGGGTAGTGGCTTAGTCCCTGGAAGCTCTGGTTGGTTGACATTGTTGTTTATATGGGGTTTTGAGCCCTTTCAAGCTCTTTCAGTCCTTTCTCTGATTCCTTCAACGGGGGTCCCATTCTCAGTTCAGTGGTTTGCTGCTGGCATTCACCTGTGTATTTGCTGTATTCTGGCTGTGTCTCTCAGGAGAGATCTACATCCGGCTCCTGTCGGTCTGCACTTCTTTGCTTCATCCATCTTGTCTAATTGGATGGCCGTATATGTATGGACCACATGTGGGGTAGGCTCTGAATGGGTGTTCCTTCTGCCTCTGTTTTAATCTTTGCCTCCCTATTCCCTGTCAAGGGTATCCTTGTTCCCTTTTTAAAGAAGGAGTGAAGCATTCACATTTTGATCATCCTTCTTTAGATTCATGTTCTATGCATCTAGGGCAATTCAGCGGCTTGCCCTTTTTATTGGATACTTTACCCATGTGACTCCTCTTAATTGTCAGAGTATGAAATGTGAGGTTATCTGATAAAGGTGGCTAGTGCATGAGACTTCCGTCTTCCTCATTTAATGGTCCCACTCTCCCAGGCCACACCACTTCTAGAGTAGTAAACCTAAAGGTAGTTAATATAGCTGGTACTTCAGACCTCTTTAGCAGGAATCCAGGAAACTCCAAACCCTCAAATAATGACTCAGCATACATCGTTTTGGCATGTCCTTTACATCATAGGTCCTCAATAAGAATAGTATTTGTAGACCATTTTTAGGACCAATAACGTCTTTGTAGGATATTAAGAATTCTCCCGGGGTTGGGGATTTAACTCAGAGGTAGAGCGCTTGCCTAGCAAGTGCAAGGCCCTAGGTTCGGTCCCCAGCTCCAAAAAAAAAAAAAGGAAAAAAAATAAAAAGGAATTCTCCCTGGCTCATTACTGTTTACCAGAAGTGTTCACATCGATTTCTCCTAAACAGGTATTAACACACATTTAGCCCACATGGGTAAAATGGTGCCAGAAGCATGCCTATATATCAGGAATTACATAATGTTAATATGTTAACATATTATAGTTTCTTAAGGAGGGACACATGCTATGCAGGAACTCCCAAACACAACCGGTTTATAACTCCAGGAAACTTACTGAACTACTGCTTTGCCATTTCACTTTTGAAATGTGGTTGACCATGAAAGAACATCTTTCTAATCATCCATCTTTCCCTTCATGACTGTGGAGTCTTTCTCTGCAGTCCTCACATTAGCCTGGGCTAATTAGCCCCACATTAGCTGATCAGAGGCCCAACCTCTCTGAATAGATACTGACACATTCAATGTATTTTCCTTTCAAATTTTGTGTGAATGAATGGGTCGCTTATGAGCCCAAGGCAGCGACCTGCCTTGTGTAAAGAGGGCTTTAGGGTTATGCTAGTGAAAATAAAAGGAACGATGAAGTGAGGGAGAAGGTGGGGGAGAAAGTGTCTGGAATCAGCCTTTGATGATGAAATGCAGACTTTGAGTTAAGCCTATAATTCTGAAGGTCAGGATGGATGAGAAAAGAATATCTTAAAGTCTTATTTGCTTTTCTTTGGAGTAAATCCAAGTTGGCTACTAGTTCTTGAAATTTACCATATACTAGGGAGTAGAGAGAACTAAGAATATAGTTAAAAAATAAATAGACAGACAGATGATAGAAAGACAGGTAGATGATAGATGATATATATATATATATATATAGATAGATAGATAGATAGATAGATAGATAGATAGATAGACAGACAGACAGATAGATAGATTGATGATAGACAGACTATTCCTAAAGGACCATGAGAAGAAAGAAACTGTGGGGAAGGAATAGAGAGCTTATTTTAACAGCTTGTCCTACTTCATAATTTCAGTGACAAGAGTGTCACACTGACTTGAAGGTAAGAGATTTTGTATTCTGTATCCTTTGGGGGATTTGGGGAAGAGTGTTTCAAAGGGTTTCAGGATGTCCAGTTGGGTGGGTGCAGGAGGGAACCAAAACCTCTCACAAACCTGTGTTAATCTAATTGAGCTGCTCTGGGGGGCTGGGGGGGTGGCTGTGTGCCCTCAACTTCCATGTGTCTCATCAGCACTGGCTGGAAACTCTCGGCCTACCCATCCCTGTAGCTTGACTGCAGGGTGATCTTGCCAGCTGGAGGTCAAATGCAAGCCAGCTAGGCCTTAGGATAACATACCAAGGGAAGATAGCTAAAATAATAGTTTTCTGCAGGAGTCTGGGACACACACATCAACCTTATCCTAGTTCAGGGAGCTCTCCACGGTGTGCATATATGACCCAGCAAGTCCCTGAGAGATAATGTTTCCAGCAGCCTCACATATCTAACCAGCCTGTCATGGGAGCTACGGGTGGACAACTGATTCTCTTAGTCAAAGCCTTTAAGGGGGCTGAACTTCTATATTTTTCATTTATTTGTAACAGAAGATCATTTGAATAAGAGACTGAGATGAACTCATCAGTAAATTCAGATTCCCCTACTTGATATGGTAAGAGTTCACAAAGACTGGATCAGCTCTAGAAACAAGCTGCATTTTTTCCTTCACATGAACAATGTGCACGTTTTAACAACCCCTATCCTCCAGTTCTGCAAAGACACCTGATCTGGTTTCTACACCATGCATCTTACATTGTGATCATCTCCATTTTTAAGGCTGGCATTTCCATGACCTCTTCTTTGGGATTATAGTTTCCTAAGGACAAGGGTACATTGCAGTTCTCATTATAATTTCAATATGGATATAGTCACTAAAGCAAAGAGATTAATCACGGAGCCTCACGGCTCAGGACAATTTTTCAATGCACTTGGTCATATTTGGATTATATGATGAATGCTTTGTAGCAAAATGAATGTAATAGAATTAAAAATTTAATGTTGAAGAATTATAATATCTCTTAGTTAATGGTATCGCACATGAATTTTCAAGCAATGTAGAAAGGAACATTGTACAGCTATCACTCAGATAATCATGCAGAAATCCGGCACGGTCATTAAGTGTTGTAGATGGTTACAATGGCATTTTCTAGTATGACAAATAAGGATATTTGAAATGAGCTCACAGGCAGAGGCTCTACTACATCTGATTGCAAAGTGGAAGGCATTCATAATAGAAACAGCATGGAATAAATCATGAAATCTACATTAAAAATATACTCCCTCACATTAAGTATTTTCAAGTTCCTTTTACAGTGAACATAAAGTCACGCTGCCACATCAGATCTGACCTTTCTGCGTGGCTTACCTGAATCAAATGAAAAGAATTTAAAAATAACAATGGGAGATCCCATACCCAAACAGAGTTACAGCTTAGAACCATGACATCTTTGTGTTACTGCTGCCCGAGCTAACTCGATGGAGTTAAACACACTACGTTTACTTACACCTCTGTTTTCCCTCCCCGTCAGTGGAGTGGTATAAATATGTTGCCCCTGGCCTTTTCAAACCCACGCTGCCATATTTCATTTATGGCATCCAATAAGGTCAAAGGCAAAGAATAAAAACTACCCACAAGGGCTAACTTTGTCAATTTAAAATGTGCTTCGCCATCCAGCCCATTGTTAAGCAGGCTGTTCAAATAATGTCTTGGTTCACATGTCTGTGGGGCTCTGGTAGGCTTCAAAGTCTCTGGGAAAGCCTATGCAAGTTTGAAATCTAACCCCCTTCAACCTTTCTATCTTTCTGTCTCCTGTTTTCTGATCTCTTTAATCCAGAATCTTTAATAGAAAAATTCTACTGCAACGCAGGAAACAGCAGGGGCTCAGAATCCCATTATGGGTTATTTAAAGCAACATCTGTAGTCTTTTGAACGTGTCAAGAGCAACTTAGGTGACCTCTGGGGACTCTTCTTCCAACACATCCTATTAAACACACATAAACACAAGTAAAACATATTTTAAGGTCTGATTATAGAAAAATCCTCCGCAGAAACCAAGCTAGCACTAAACGTTTCAACGAAAGTCTGGTCAAGAAAAACAAACAATAGCCCTCAGTCTTATGTAGATCTCACATTAATTAATTAATGCAAGCACAGGGTTGTTTTTGTTAGTTTTGGATGAGGAATATGAAGGAGCAGATCCTAGAATGCAGCCTTGCAGTGTCTAGTGCTTCAAGGAGCGACTGTGTCTACCAGAACCAATGACCTGAACAAATACTGTAAGAAAGTCACATGTATGTGACTCTCCCTCTACTTAAACTAGAAGATGATGCTGACAGAATTTTCTAGGTCACCTCTAAAAGGTGAAAGACTCAACTATCAGAAACAAAGGAAAACCACCCAATGATGTCCAATACATCACTTACATTCTCCTATGATATGTATGAGTCAAAGCATTCAGTCTTTTTCTTATTTCCTTTCTATTATCTTGGTACAGTTGTTCTGTTAATGGAAAACTCTCAGTGTTAACAGCATTACCTAGAACGATGCCAATTCCTGTCGGTAGCTTGTGGAAAGAAATCCATAGCACAATACATTTGTGGTTATAACTAGAGAGATAGGAGCATACCAGACTTTGTAACTTAATAGGAATGTTGTGATACAGTACACCTTAATGATGGTAGGTAGTACCTCTAGTCCCCTAAAATTGTACAGATAAAGCCATTGTGTATGAGAGGAGAAGACCAGAGGATGAAAGAGAGAGGAACACAGCAACCGTAACAGAACAACATGGCTCACATAAGTAGCAAATTCTTCAACAAAATACCTCCCTCTGGAGTTTTATGATTTTTATAATAATCAGAGAAAGAGAGGTATTTAGGAATGCTCAGTGACAGTGGAAAAAAACTGAAATAAATAATAGTAAAGAAAATAAAATCCACATAAAAAGAATGTCTCTAAGGCAAATTTCATCAACACTCAATCGGCCACTGGGCCTTCTTTCAGAACTTAGAACAAAGTGCATGACAACGCCAAGGAGTTATTCCTCCCACCACAAACATTCCTCTAAAACAGATTTAACACACACCAACATTGCCTACTGCAACAATTCGTGCTTTCCACTTCGGCCTTGTTTCTTACAGGCACTTCCCATGTAACCTTCAGGTAATACCAGATCTTACAACAAAGCAAACACTTACCGGACGGATCAATACTCCCCAAAGCAATGAAGAGGAAATACCACTTACCTAGGAAAAGAAGGGAGAAATGCAGATATTAAGATGTGTTGCTTAAAGGCAGTTATAGCACTTCTCAGATTATCTGAGTGCCTGGACGGCTGGTATTTTCATGGTGAGCATCATTATGATTTTAGAAAAAAAAAGATTTAATATATTTGTGCAGGAAGGGAAGTTGGTGAGGAGTGAGGAAGTCTTCCACTGTGGTAGTATCATGAAACCCTTGTGAATTAATTTCACTCTAAGTCACAGTAACACATTACCATTTGGGCTAAAGGTGGGGGGAACGTAATCCGGAACCAGAAAGGAACGGAAATACAATTTAGTTGTTTTCAGGCAGAGGAAGAGATAGTTAGAGTCAAGGCCCTGAAGGGTCTGTACAATAAATCTCTGCCTGGTTATCAAAATTTCTCCTTCCCTGAACAAGAGTTCCCCATTACCTGTGTACATCAGTTTGGCCAAATAGCTCATAGAATCAACGCCAAAGTTTTTGAGGAAGAAGCCATATAATAGCTTACTATCTCCAAGTGCTTAGATTTGTGATCATGAAATGAGCACTTGACTTTCAGTTCACTGATCTAAAATATTTTAATGGACAAGCTATTCAAAGTGTAAATAATAATTTGTCTGAACCTTCTAATTTCAGTTGTTAATTTTTATAACGAAAATTATGGCCCAGCTACCCCACCAGGCAACAAAATAAGACAGCACACAGTATCACTTGAATTTAGCACATATGTAAAACAGTTTGCAGTGATAGTCTACAGTACACAAATAACTACTTCAGTTGTACTATTCTTAATTTTGGAATACAGAATAGCCTTTCTTCTACAGCTTTAAGTCTTATAAATATTAAAAAGGAATTTATTTAAAATAATGGGATAAGAAACATATCTAGGAGTGAACAAAAAAAGAAACAGGTAAGAAATGGTTTATAAGGCTAAAGTTACTATTTAATTTCCCCCCAAAATTCATAACTTCTTTCTTTCTTCCTTCCTTCTTTTCTTTCTTTCTTTCTTTCTTTCTTTCTTTCTTTCTTTCTTTCTTTCTCTCTTTTCCTTCCTTCCTTTCTTCCTTCTTTCCTTTATTTCTTTCCTTTCTTCCTTCCTTTCTTTTCCTTCCTTCCTTTCTTTCTTTCCTTTCTTCCTTCCTTCCTTTCTTTCTTCCTTTCTTTCTTTCTCTCTTTCTCTCTCTCTTTCTTTCTTTCTTTCTTTCTTTCTTTCTTTCTCTATTCCTTCCTTCCTTCCTTCCTTTCTTCAAAAGACATCTATCAAATGCTTTATGTATATAAAAGTTGATCATAGACATTGCACAGATATCAGATACTTACAAAAGCAATGTAGATGTTGCCAACATTCTCTACGTTCAAGGGGAAAGGGATGTTTTTAATACATATCAAGATGGTGGAAAGGAACTATGGGTAATGAGCAAAGTCTAAGTAATATGCTATAGAGGTCATGCTGATGTGAACCAGGGTGGCAGGAGACATTTTATGTGGGATATGTGAAATACACAAAGGTGAGAGAAGATTTTAGGAAGGGTGCTTTGAAACTAATCTTAGGTCATGCATGGTAAAGTACAGGAAACTGAGATTCACCAAAGAGTCTACCTGATCAATAGAAGTCAATTTTATCTCTGGAGTGATTTCTATTAAAATGCAGTGGAAAGGGAGATGAAGAGGCAGCTTCTTATAGACTTGCATCCCATGGCTTGCTCAGCCTGCTTTCTTATTTAACCCAAGACCTTCAGCCCAGGAGGGCTGTGGCACAGTGACTTGGCCACACAAGTACAAAAGTCTTCATCAGTGTGTGAAGGAACTAGGACAACAGTTGTAAAAGCTTATTCTTCTTTACTACCTGTTGTGTCTGGTATGGGACCAGTCCTCTGAAACCCAAATCTTGTGTATTTACATAGACGTGAAATGTTGGTCTGCATTGTCTCACTGACCCTCACAGAACTTGGAGGATGGGACCTATGAGCCTGCTCATCTCACTTGGCCAATATTCCTCAGGAATAGTCTTCATATCGCCAATATCTAACTCCATCCACTCTTCTTCCACACAGCCACAAACCATTACTCTTTTGGGAATTTCATTGTTTGATGAATGACTTTTCTACCACATCCCTGACATCAGTTGGAATGAACTCACCATCTCAGATAAGTGATATTTTGTTTCTTACTTGGTCACACTTAATCCCTTTAAATAAATTTCAGATGAGTATACGGTATGTATTTATGTACAGATAAATAATCTTTGGATTTAAACATTTCAAACATTATAGATGGTTCAATATAACTTAGTTCCTGTACATAAGAATGTTACAAGAAAAACTAAGTGGAATCATAGAGGCAGAGATGGGAACCATGTAAGCTAAGGATGGCCGTGATTATTAGTCATAAGAAACAGAGAACCATGGAACAGACTTGTCTTAGAGTGTTTATTACCACAACAAAACACCATGAAAAAAGTAACTTGGTGAGACAAGGGTTTATTTGGCTTATAATTCCATTGCACTATTCATTGTTGAAGGAAGTCAGGACAGGAACTTAAGCAGAGCAGGAACCTGGAGGGGTGCTTCTTATAGACTTGCATCCCATGGTTTGCTCAGTCTGCTTTCTTATATAACCCAAGACCTTCAGCCCAGGGGTGGCACCACCTATCATGGCTTCCCCCTCCCCAATCCATCACTAATTAAGAAAATGTCTTTGCCTAATCAGGAACTATCAGACAGGAGCCTGGCATAGCTGACCTCTGAGAGATCCACCCAGCATCTGATGGGAGTAGATGCACAGACCCACAACCATCAGACAGAGCTTAGGGAGTCTTTTGTAACAGTTAGAGGAAGGGTTGAGGGACTGAAAGGGAAAGGGATTCCATAAGAAGACCTATAGAGTCAACTAACCTGGATCCATGGGTGCTCCCAGAGACTGAACCACCAACCAAAGAGCAAGCATGGACTGGATCTAGGCTCCCCACCTCCTACCCAGTCCTGCTACACACATATGTGACAGATGTGCAGCTTGGTCTCCATGTGGGTCCCCCAACAACTGGAGTGGGGGCTGTCCCTGAGTCTGTTGCCTGCCTGCAGATCTCAATCCTGTAGTCGGGCAGCCTTGTCTGGCTTCAGTGGGAGAGGATGTGCCTAGTCCTACAGTGACTTGATGTTCCAGGTGGAGACCTCCCCCTGCTTGGAGGAGAGGAGGAAATATGGGGGAAGGGCTGTGTGTGGGAGGGACTGGGAGGAGGGGGCCTGAAACTGGGATGTAGATGAATAGATAAATTAATGAAAAAAAGAAAACAAGAAAATATCTTACAGGCTTCTCTACAATCTAATATTATGAAGGCATTTTTTTTCCAATTGAGGTTTCCTCATTTCAGATAACTCTAGATGGTATCAAGTTGACATAAAACTACCCAGCATACTTCCAAAGAGTGTCTGGAAGGAACTAATCCTACCAAGACCTTACTTTTGTACTTCTAGCCTCAAGAATTGTAGCAATCAACTTCTGTTTGAACACATCTATCTGTCGTACTCTCCTACAGCAACACTAGGAATTCAGCATACATTTGTGGGCAAAAGAAGGGAAAGGAATCTGGAGAATCATCGTCAGAAGAGTTGGCGATTTTTACAGATATGAGCTTGTATTAGCGTGGATATTCTTATGATAGTGATGCTACTATGGCAAGAAATATTCAAGGGCTTTCTCGTGAGAGATGTTTGCTAATGGCTTTAGTGAGGAAATGAGCTGGATAGGAAGCTTCATAAAAATGGTTGATACTTCTGAGAGGTGAAAAAGCCATTGGAGAGTCCTTAGCTCTTCTTCCCAGAAGGAGCATCCTCACCTCCAGAGTCAGGCTTGGACCATGACCTCTAAGGCAGCCCTGCTTTTCTATCAGAGCAGCCAGATAAATCCTAAGAGCCTGTAAAAAATCAGAAATCCCAGGCAAAGAGATGAAGAACAAGGTTGGACTAGAAGGAAAGCCCATATGGATAGTGTACAAAGAGATGAGACAGGTTTTAATGGAAGCAAAAATTTTAGCCTCGATTGCATGTTTAGGGTGTTGGGATGGAGGATAAGGGAACTGGAGCAAAGGTTTCTGAGTCCTTTGACACAAAAATCTCAGTCATGGAATACCATGACAAGTCAGGGTACAACTATAGATGAGGGGAAACCCTCACTGAAGCCACAAATGATACAATGGAGAGGATAAAGAGGGGAACAGAGAGACTTCAAAACAACAAAATTTGTAGGACAGCATGGGGAGGCCAGCTGAGGTGGGGTAGCAGTGTCCTGAGATTCCAATAAGAAGCTGGGTGGGCTGGTGAGGGGCTGCAGACCAACCAAGGAATATGAAAACCAAGGCGGCAGTGAGCTCTCGCCATTAGGAACGCTGGTGACACTGGGTGACTGAATGGAAGCCTGGTCTTAGGAGGGAAGCAATGAGCCAAGTGAGATTAGGGTTAGGACCAGCAGGTGGAGGCTCTCTAGTTCCTGCTTTGTTCGTGATGATGTGGACAGAGACAGGATGTAAAAGGGTGTGGGGGCGGGGAAGCTCACACTAATCCGAGGAAGAGCATTAGCCTTTGAAGACGAAACTGAAACCTAACAGTAGATAAAATAGCATTCTAGTTACTATTGTGTTCTCCTCTCCCAACCTATCAACAAAATGTTAAGCTTTCTGTCCTGGGATTTGTATTCCCAACAAGATGAAGACTAGAGAGATGCATCCGTGGGATATAAGCATCCGTATACTTTGAAGTTGCGCTAGTCCCATTTACCACGCCTCTCCCTTTCACAGGCCGAGAGAGAAATCGATCTCCAGCTGATTGTAATCAGGAGGAGAGAGCAGCTCAGTGTTGCTTCGCTCGTCGGTCTAATTGGGAATTCTCATAGCAAGCCGGTTAGCATGCCATGGTTACCAGCCTACCGCCGTAGCTGCAGATTTTCCACAGGGAGCTTTTAGCCAACAACTAACAGATCAATGCCTGTGCTTTGTAGGCAATGAGGTGCTCCCATAGCCACCAGCCTGACCTCTTCATTGCTCTCAGCTGGACGAAGTTTCCCTTCATTCCCCATTCTCTGCCTACCTGCTTGTTGATCACAACAATGCTACTAAGAGCTTATGAAAGAATTCAGTCACAGGAACATCAAGATGACTAAAGATCAAATCAAATGAGTTATGTGACTGTGTTCTGTTTACATTTGCTTTTATTTTATATTTTCTCGGGAATCTAATAGTGCTCAGATGAGGCTGCCGGAAAGGGGGAGACTCTTCAAATCAGAAGCTCCTGAATCCAGAACTTGTGGCAAATTTGTCCTGGATTTTGTTACCTTGCCTTGGCAGTAAATACCTCATATCGGTACATACTCCCGGTGAGAAAACTGTGCCCATGCGAATGTGTGCATGTGCCTACACACAGCCAATTGATTTGGGATGGTGATACGTTATGTTCCATTCCAGGGTACCCTGTTTATGTCAGTTTAATGCCTTTCAGAAACATTTTCCTTCGGTTTTGTAGGTTTTTACGCTGAAATAACATTCCCACTAAGTTGCTTTGTATTGCAAACTGAATGAACTGAATCACATCAAACACCGGGATAAAACCAACTCGACTGTTTTGAAATGTGCATATGGTTAATGTCCCTATGTTTTTTGGTTTTTTTGTTTTTTGTTTTTTTGCTCACAAATGCTAATTTTCTATGAAAGGAACAAACAGAGCACACCTCAAATAACTCCATTTCAGTATGAGTTATTACGGTGCTTGTGCAGCAAGCTGAAATCGAAGCTGACAGAGGCTTCCATGCTACCAACTCAGGACTTATTGTTACACGTACAAGCATGTTTGGAATTCCAGGGCCATCGAGGGTTCCAGCTACCCAGAGCCAAGCTCTCCGGAGGGGAAATCTGCCAGAGCCCTTTTAGCCACATGTCTGTAGGAATTTGTGCACTTAATCAAATGCACAAACCGGGCAAGCGGCAGAGAGAGCGTTTATTCATACGCATGTCACGGGATCAGCAGATGGCATTGCATTAGGGGCTGAAACTCCCTAATGGCATGCACCACACTGTGCAGAACACATTGGACACAGGTAACTATCATCTCTAATATTATATACATATACATATTAATATTTATATATAAATATATAAAGAAGAAAATAACATATGCACAAGGAAGGAAAAGCCTGTGTGATGTTTCAGTCACCAAATTTTATTTTATTTTCTCATTAATTAATTAATTTATTTACTTTACATCCCAATTGCAGTTTTCTCTCCCTCCTCTCAAAAGTTTTTTTTTTTTAACAGCAATTGACATAGCAAGGCCTCCAAACATAGTTTGACCAAATGTTAGTAATCGTACATCTTTTGACTACAAGATGAGGCACCATATACACTGCACAATATTTGGTGATCTCTGAGGACCGTATCCTGGAAGAATTTTGTTCCCAGGATTTTCTTAAGATCAAACTTGTGTCTGAACAGAAGCTGTGCTGGTGAGAGGATGTATAGCCACACTTACAATCACAGTGAGAACAAGGAGGGAGATATGCAGTAGGTCAGTTGTGGCGAGCAAACTTTAGGGCGAGTTCAACATCTGGTCTTCATATCCTTGAGTGTGATTGCCTTCAAGCCCACTGGTTATGAAAGACATATCACGCCCTCAGTTACACAATATAAAAGCCCCATCTTGCTAGCGTCTCTATGTGTGTGTGCTTATGCATATGCTGATGTGTACGTATGTGTGCTGCTGCCTTTGAAGATATAATCTTCCCGGAATTGTAGGACTGTAGAGATCCAGATCTCTAGATCAGACCAGACTGAAAGCTATTTCCGGAAAGACCACACTCTGATGAAAGAATTATAACATCCACTCTCCCTTCCTTTCCATGGTCCAATGTCAACTTGCATGAGGAACAGAGAATGAGTGAAACAGCAGTGACTAATGCTTAAAACAGTCCTGCCTCTACCATGAAATGTCCATAGCCTCCTAAACAGAGTTGTAAGTCTCCAGAGTTGGTTCACATACTGAGGCAGTGGGAATAGGCAGGCCTAGAGAAGGCGTAGAAACTCCCTAACCTTTGCACCACATCTTTACCTCTGCATTTCTTCCAGTTAATTGCTCTTGTGTTAGGATATTTACAATAAACTATTGATAGTAATCAGTGTCAACCTGAGTTCTGCAATCCATTTTAGCAATTGGGAAAGGGAGCTGTGGGAGTCCTGGATTCTGCAGAAGAGTCAGACAGACGTGTGGATACTCTGGGCCTCCAATTCCTAGAACTGGCATCTGCTGAGGGGCTGGGCTTGTGAGATGCATATCTTATAGTTTCGGTTGTGAGCCTAGCCTTTAACGACTGAGCCATCTCTCCAGCCCGTGAGATGCATATCTTAACTTGGGAAAATAGCACCAAAGTGTCATTGAATTCTTGTATAACTAACTAGTTCATATCCAAAGAGTTGGGGAAATCTTCGGCATGAAGAAAATCACATATACATTGGTGCCAGAATACTGAGAGGAAAAAAAATAGTTTATTCCAGGTCAAATGCTTCTCCTCCACTGACCTCAGGTCCTATTTACTCAGTTGGAGTGTCCCGCTCTGACACACTAGCATTTCACTTTCCCACTCCGATCCTAAAAATCAAGGGAAAATTTCTGAGTCAACACTTGGTACCCTTAACAGCTACTGACCACCTATTTTTCAATAGGTTTGGTGGCCGAAAACAGTTGCTCGGTAAATATTTATGGTGGGAATGCAAAGAATTATCTTGTCCTTTGACATTTCTGTTAATACTAGTAACCAAAGTTCTTTAGTGGCAGTATTGGTAACAAATGTTTCTTTACGTTTTTTCCCCCAGAATCTAGGGGGATAACCAGGAGACCAAAGCGTTGCTCAGCACAGATTAGCGAGGAGTACTACTGATCTCCCATTGCATGCTCACTAATGTAGACTAATCTCCCACTTTAAGCCAGTATTTCCTAGAATGGAACACGAGGCGTGGGTTCATTGACGACTCAATCACCTCTTGAATTACAAAGAATTTTCACTCCACTTGGAGCTCTACCGTTATTCATAAATGACTCAACTCAATGAGCCATGAGTTTTCCCATGGAAAAACTCCCAACTGTTACAAAGTGGCTCAGAGAGTGGGAAGTACTAATTCCTAGAAGTGCTGTAAGGGTTTGAGCGTGCAGATACTAAATTTTTAAGTCTTTGTTTTGTAAACCAAGCACCTGAACAAAGACCTAGACACTTTCTAATTAAGAACAAAAAGCAAGGACAGTATTAATCTTTCTTTAGATTTTTGAGCCACAAAATCATGGACTTTGCATGGTTTAGGTCTCTGGTTGTTAATAATAGCACCGGATTCTTTCCTAAAAATAATCTTATGATCATTCTAACTTCAGCCTGATTAATCCCACTGAGGTGTATAGTTCATTATTCTGAGTTCATATTTATTATTGTGAAGTAATGGTCCACAGTTCCTGCTCCCAAGTCTAAGGTAAGTGCCAGTGCTCGATGGTGACTTTTTGGACAGTCGTATTCAATAAGCTTAATTCTGGACACTAGCAGAGAGCCCTGCTTTGAGGCTGGTTAGAATCCACTGTTAGAGATTATGCACCTTTGTTGCTAAGGTTGCTGAGGTTTTCATATCTCAATAATTCGTAGATTTTTATCCCCTCCACATATAAGGTTCATTTCTTTCAACATGGCTGATTGAATTTCAAAAGACAAGGGAACTGGAGGCTTATTTGAAGGACTTAATGCTATTATCAGCAAAAATCCTTTATTCTTTATCCAACAGGGTTGAGATGGAAGAGAGTGAGCTGAGTTGGTGGCATTGTAGCTGTTGGCCGTGGAGAGTGAGTTGTTCAGTTCCCAGGGACATATCAGCAGTGGTTCTACTTCCTGTCTTCATGAATGACTACGGACCTGCTTTTTGTCAGTCTTATTTATCTGTGTCTTCCCACCTTTCTCCTCCAACACATGCACAGTCCACGACAATGTTTATGACATCTGTGTGAAAACATGTATGCTGGGATCATGGTAAGTGTAACAAGGAGAAAAGAGCTGTCCTAAGGTCTCAGAAATACATTTACTGAAGGGAAAAACGTCTTTCAAGCTTATTTTGCCAAAGAACCTAGTAACGATGAATGGAAGGCAAGGGATAAACTAGAGGGCAATGAATTGCTTTTTAGCTCCAGAGGTCTCCTCTATCTGTTTGTGATAAGGCTGCTATAAAAAAATCCCATTTTAACCTTTATCATAGAGTTCATGATCAGACAAGGGAGGCTAATGGATTAAGAAGAGTAAGATAGCCCAAGAGCCTTTCAAACTCTGCCCGTGTTCCTCTAATTATCAACATTCTCCTGCATCAAAAATTCTCAAACGTCTGTGAATTTACTGTGTCTCCTACCTTCTCCCAGTGTCAGTAGGTCCCCTCTTAAGTGTCTGATCTGACAAGAACATTGGCTATTAAGTCATACAGTGATACAGGATTTTCCCAGTGAATGAGGCTACCAAAGTGCTTCCAAATTTGAATCTTGTAAACTACTGGCTTTGACTCTTCATCCTTTCTGTTTCCTAATCCTGAGGAATTAGGAAATACCTGAGTGGGCTTTGAGATTGCTAACACGGTCAGACTCATGTAGGATATAGAACATGTGTTTTAGCTCTGGCCTATTACCTGGAATAGGTTTTACCAGTTTGCTCTACCCTGCATTACAAAGGATGGCAGGCTGTGCAAGGTCTAGGAAATATTTGCCAAGGTTTTCAGTTGGCAGAGTGGTCTATTCTAGAATCATGCATTTGAGCCCCTAATTTTATATCTTTCCCTTAAAACATATAGGAGGGTGTTTTTTAAACCCATAAACATTTTCTTAAGAAATATTTTCCATGAGGATGAAATATTTAAAAATTCTGCTTTAATATGTATTTGTATGTTGTCAGACATGATCTGCCTTCTCCTATAAACACCCTGACTTATGTAGCATGTCAGCTTAACTATTCATTCTCTACTTCTATTTTACAGTAGCATGAAGTGCTATAGGGTTAGAGGTCAAGTTTGTATTAATCACTAGTAAAACAGTAACTTAGAGGCTGGGGAGAGGGCTCAACCTGTCATGTGCTTGTCACACAAGCCTGAGGGTCCCACACTTGGATCTTCAGCAGCCACATAAAAGCTAAGTGGTACAGCATGTGTCTATAATCCCATCACTGGGAGTAAGAGTCAAGAATATCGTTATAGCTTATTGGTCCATCAGCCTAGTTAAATAGGTAAGAGCTAGGTTCAGTGGGGGAGATAGATAGTCTCAAAAATGAGGTGGAGAGAAATTGAGGAAAATATTGGACAAAGACACATACATACTCATTCCTCCACCTATTCATATACTGTATAGCATATGATAAAAACACAGACTAGCAGCAGTAATTCATGAAGATTGGCCTGAGCCTTGGGTAATCATGACATAGGATGCCCCCACAGAAAAGTAATTTAGCATCTATACTATACTCATTTTATAAAAGAATTGATGTTAGACCCAGTTCCTCAGAGTGCAGATGTATAATGCTTAAATCTGTAAATTTGTTTGGAGAGAAGTGGGTCTCCTTGTGTGGGTGGAGAATAAGACTGAGAAGACTTCTCTTTGAAGCATAGTCACTCCCATCACTACTAAACTTTTGTTTATCTTAGAGGCACCTCTAGGTATCTTCAGTGCCTGTTGCCACCACCCCATGGTGGCTGGCATGTCTCTGGCTATCTTTAGCACGGACACCTACCTCATACTCATTTTTAAATCTTTCTTTCCCCTCAGAAGCCATTGACTGCTAATGGATCCTCAGGGAGGAATGAGAAGGCCTATTCTCAGTCTCCATCTGTTATGCAAGTAACCACAGCTACTTTGGTTTTATAAGTGTGACGGCCATGTCATATCCAAGAGGACGTTTTACAACACTCCTCACCGTCACATAGATCTCATATTCTGATCTCATCTCTTATTGGATGTAATTGGCTGTTATCTTGATTGATGGAAACCTAACATGGTGGTTTGAGTTGTACTATTGCAAAAGACAGGTACAGATCTGAACCTCTGGTACCTTAAAATGCAGGCAAATTCAGAAATACATATGTATAGGCTACATATGTCTAGGCTAGTGTTTAAACATCAATTTGACATAAGCTAGAACTATCTGAGAAGAGGGAACCTCAACTGAGAAAATGCCTATATAGACTGGCCTATAAGCAAGGCTGTAGAACATTTTCTTAATTGGTAATTGATGTGGGAAGGGCTGACCTGTGCTGGGTGGTGGCAACCCTGGGCAGGTGGTCCTAGGATATTTGAGAAAGTAGGTTGAGCGAGTTAGTAAACACCACTCCCTTATGGCCTCTACATCAGTTCCTGCCTTCGGATTCCTGTCTTAAGTTCTTGGCTTGACTTGCCTGGATGATGGATTATGACCAATAAGCTGAAATAAAATCTTCCTTCTTCAAGTTGATTTTGGTCATGACGTTTTATCACAGAAATCGAAACCCTAACTAAAGAAAAAAATTAAGCATCTCAAGGTAAGACAAGCCTAGAGTTAGGATTTTGAGTGGACCCTAAATCTAGTGGTTTGTCTTTGTTGGAGAAAGACAGTGATATATATCTATATATCTATATATCTATATATCTATATATCTATATATCTATATATCTATCTATCTATCTATCTATCTATCTATATATCTATATATCTATATATCTATATATCTATATATATATCTATATATATATCTATATCTATATATCTATATATCTATATCTATATCTATATCTATCTATATATAATGTTGTGGTTTGCCCTGAAGTTACTGTATTTTGATGCTAATTCCACTGCCCAAGGACAGCTGCCTAGTCATGTACTCAGGACTCAGGTGACTTCACCAGAACCTTTTCCCCACTGAATTTGTAAAGTACAGGTGAGGGGCAGGTACAGGATAGAAGGAGGCCTGTCATTGGAGGAGAAGGAAGGATGGGCGGGAGAGAAGTTTGAAGGAAGAGGAGGAGACTGGAAGAGAAAGGAGAGATGGAGAGAGGGGAGAAGCCATGGCAGGTGATGTTAAGATTCTGCTCTGTGTATTTACAGGTTGTTATGAATATTCCTAAGCGATGGATGGTACCGGGCTTTGTATGTTTAAGTGGCAATTATATCTTACCAATTGGGTCAAAGGTTATTGTGTTGTGTGTTCTTTTATGTGAGGGTTTGAGTGTAGGAAAGTGTGCGGCTGGGATGTGTTTCCACCAAGATATCTAGCAGATATCTTGGGGCACTGGGGTGTGGACCTAGTGAGGTAAAAGACAACTATACTTTTTCTTTCTTTCTTTTTTTTTTATTAACTTGAGTATTTCTTATTTACATTTCGAGTGTTATTCCCTTTCCCGGTTTCCAGGCCAACATCCCCCAACCCCTCCCCCTCCCCTTCTTTATGGGTGTTCCCCTCCCCATCCTTCCCCCATTGCTGCCCTGCCCCCAACAATCACGTTCACTGGGGGTTCAGTCTTAGCAGGACCCAGAGCTTCCCCTTCCACTGGTGCTCTTACTAGGATAGTCAATGCTACCTATGAGATCAGAGTCCAGGGTCAGTCCATGTATAGTCTTTAGGTAGTGGCTTAGTCCCTGGAAGCTCTGGTTGCTTGGCATTGTTACAACTATACTTTTTTATTTTTATATTTTTACAAATATATATATATATTTATATATATGAGAATTATATATATATACACACACATATACATATACATATACATATATATGTACACATACACATACATATACATATATATATATATATATATATATATATATATATATATATATGGGAAATACAGAGTCAGGGATGAGGAATAAATCCAGATGAAGAAGAAAGTTGATTTTGGAGAACTATGGCCACAGCCCATGGCTGCCAAGGATACATGAAGCACCCCAAAGCTGGCAGAAAGCCTGGTATGGACTCCAGATAGGAACCTACATTACTTACACCGTGATTTTGGACTATGAAAGACCTGGCTTTCATGGCTTTGAGCTAAGATATCTATGGTGATTGACCCTAGGAAACTAAGACACTCCACTGCTGTTCGATGTCTTCATTCCTGTGAATTCAGCTCCATTTTGCCTGTCCCTGCTCTTGAGGAATGTTCTTTGCTTCAGAGGTCTACCAATTGCTAACAAGTACTGCCCAGCACAAAAATGACCCAAGTATCCCCTATACTTTCATACGAAATTTCTTCAGATTCTCTCTCAGGGAGTCACCTATAACACAGGGATATATGTCCTCCTGCCTCCTAGGCTAAGCTAGTCAGATAGGTTTTGTCCAAAGCCACTGATATGAGGGGAATGGGTTCTTCCATTTCACAAACCATTTAGTTTCATGGAGATAGAAATTTTGAAATTTAATTTTCTTTATTGTATGTGTATATATGTCTATCTGTATGCACACAGGGGTGCATTTTCCCGTGGAGACTAGAAGATGGTGTTGGGTCCCTGGAGCTGGAGTTATAGACACTTGTGATTTTCCCAAAGATGGGTGTAGAGAATAGAACTCAGATCCTTAGTAAGAGTGCTACATATTCTCTGAGCAATCTCTCTAACTCCTGAGATCCAATATTCGATTCAAGAAATACTTGCACAAAACTTCCTTTGGAAACAATATAGAACCCATGAACAACCACAGAGGAAAATAGACCATGTTCAAAATGAGGCCTACCATGGTTGGTTTGCCAAGGAAGAGATTGCTTTAGATGACTATTTATAGTTTCCTCCCTGTATGTCTCCCTCCCAGGTTTATTTTCCATCAAAGCGTCTTCTGATCACAGGCAGACTATATGGAGTGAAGTTATTCATTTGTTTATTGCCTGTTTCTTCTAGGTCAAACAGCAATTCATGAAAGCAAAGAGTTTTGTTTGCTTTGTTAATTTGCCTTAGCACCAGTACCCAGAGCAAAGGAATGTAGCACCTAGAAGATATCCATTAAAAGAGCAACCTGGATGAGAGGCTCCTGCTGTCTATTTTATAGCAGGTTTGCTTTGTAGGAGTTAAGAAGTCTGGGAGATACACCAGGTTATGCTAAAGGCTACAGAAGTATCCAGGGGACACGAGAAAGGGAAGAGTAGCTATAAGCGGGTGGTAGGCTCAGCAATTAGAAAGAGTGTGGTGAGGGGTATATTGTGTCTTAAGATATCAAGTCAAAGGCAGAGGAGCTGTCTGAAATGGGCTGGTGGTTACCTCATCTGTACCCCAGGTTTTCGCCACTTTGGGCCTTACAGGCCATATGATGCCACTGTGAAGATTGTCTATTAGCACTGTTGTGTATGACTGAGCTTGAGAGGCAAGAATACATAACAGTAGTGAGCCAAGCTCTGCTATGTGTCCATGGCACACCCAGATCCATGAACCCATGTAAAGCAAAGTTTGCATTTGTCTGTTCCAATCCTGGAACAGGCCAGTTACAAGAGAGGTACTGGATGTGCGTATGCGTGTGTGTGTGTGTGTGTGTGTGTGTGTGTGTGTGTGTGTGTGTGTGTGTGAGAGAGAGAGAGAGAGAGAGAGAAAGAGACAGAGAGAGAGACAGAGAGACATAGAGAGACAGAGAGATAGAGACAGACAGAGATACACAGAGAGAGCGAGAGAAAGCACAAATTACATTATAAGCTCTATTCTCTAAGATCTTAGATGTTCATGAAACAATTGCTATCTTATTTGTTCTAAAGCAAGCACACTTGTCATGTGAAATTTAGCCATACCCCATTACCTTTAGCCTCAGTAGAACTTCCTGTGTGACTCTTTTCAATTCAGCACATTTGTTTCTCCTCTTACCCAAACCACCAAACATCTCATGGCTGCTACTGATAACAAAATGCAATACTCAAGACCAGAGTCACAGGGGTAAGATCCAACCCTTGCTCATCTGTTCTTTAGACTAGCTGAGCAAATTCATATTAAGAAGCCCAAGGGAAAAAATACTCATACTATAAAAAGGCATGGCATCATCCCATAAGTATCTCTTTGCTGCTGTCTCAGCTACCACCCCTCTTTCTGTCAGCCGTGGGTTGAACCTTTGGTCACTTCTAGAATTTTCTCTGAGACAAATGAGGAACACTCACCTCTCCCAGTGCATTAGACAAACGTTAAGCCTTGTAAACTCTCTGTTAAATTGTTTTTATTGTTAGTGGTAAGTTCTTTCAAATTATATTTTAAACACTTCTTCTAATATTCCTTTCATATATAACAATGTATAATATACATAATAAATATAAATTCATAATATATAAAATTATATATGTGTATGCAAAAATTGTGGAAATGGGACAATTTATCTCTCTATTGAGATAACTTCTGGTTGTTCTTGTAGCCTAGGCTGTCTTGAACAGCAGGACCATCAGTTAAATGTCTAGCTGCATATGCCAGCAGCAGCTATCTCGAACATTCAACAAACGCCTGTAGAAACTCCATAGAGACTACAGCTCTTTTTCTGGACTCCTGAACACACATCTGCAACCAGCACTGTTTTAGACAACTGCTAGCCCAACTTACAGACCTTTACAAAAGTGACTCCACAATCAACATAATTAGTAGAAAGCACAACATTCATTCGAAGGCCACTCAGCATTCTCTGTTGCTAGAGTCAGAGAGCTCGTCTTAGTTTCATTTATTTTGTGATGAAACTCCTTTAATTTCTCTCAAAATTCTAGATCACATCCACTATTGCAGGAGCTTGAAGCTTGAAGATGTCACACCACGCTCATAGCTAAGAACAGAGAGGAAATGGACACACCCATGCTGTCTGCCGAGGGATTGGTGCCACCCACAATGTGCTGGGCCTTCTCACACTAATCACTAATTAAAACAATCCTCCACAGATATCCTCACAGGCAAATATGATACAGACACGTCATCAGTGGTGCTCTTCTCAAACAATTCTGTGTTGTGGCAAGCTGATGTTGAGAACTGACCACCACAGAGACAGAACATAATGGATACATTTTACAAAGAGGTCAGTGTTTTCAAAGCCATAATATTTTATTACACAGTTAGCATTTATAGCTTGCTGGAAACTTTTATTACTAGAATGACTTCTGTCTTATTTTCTCTTCCTATTACTATGACAAGAGCAGCTTAAGGGAGAAAGGGTTTATTTTGGCTTGCAGTTCCAAAGGAATACAGTCCATCATGGTGGAGAAAGTATGGCAGTGGGCAGGGTAGCTGTGGTGTCAGGTCAGGAACCTAGCTGGTCACATTGTACTCACACTCTGCAAGTTGAACAAACACAGAAAGTGGGGCCAACCCATCAAGCCTCAGGGCCCATCATCAGGATCCATTTCCTCCAGCAAGGCCCCATCTCTTAAAGATTCTACGATCTTCCAAACCAGCACCATTAGATGAACACCAAGTGTCCAAACGTAAGCCTTTGGGGGATATTTTACAACAAACTCACTCCTTGTCAGGATGGACAGCAAAGCTTTAAATCAAAATGTTCTTTTTCCTCTTGTCTCCCCATCATCCTTAACATTCTGTGCTTATAACCCAAGAGGGAATGTGTTCCCACCACACTCAGAGTAGGTGAGGTCACTGTGCACTCTTCCCTAGCACAGGGTGCATTTTACTGGGGGAGAAGTAATATATTGCATATATTAGCAAGTGCCCAGGGGCAATGGCAATGGCAATGACCTTTAAAGGGCAGTATTGAGTACTGTGACAGCAAAACCAGCAAGTGGATGACCTGTGAAAAGTCCTTTGCAACCAGAAAATATTCCCTATTTCATCACATAACCTGGTACCTTCTGATACATTTCTCTTCCTTTGGGGGGGGGTAGTTTCTGGAACATGGAGCAGGCACATTTTCTCTGCTCTATAATGAATATTCTCTATTTGAGCTCATAGAAGAACTGATATCCTTTAAGCGGTCGTTCTTGTACTTTCTGTTGCTTTTAACACTGGGTTTAACAAAGTGACATTTGCATAACTCTGGGTTATTTTGAGGTATCATGGAAGCTTATATTGGTTAGAATTATAAAGTGGCCTCTAAAAAAAACCCTTAAGAAGGCTAAGATTAGAGAGAATAGTTATTTTACCTGACATTGCACAAGCAAGGAAGGGCATCTCAGTTCTGGGTTCCCTCACCTGCTGTAGGTCTCCATCCTAAATAGTCAGGAGCATGAGGCGTGGAATTCCTTAATCAGGGGTCTTTCTGCATTAATACAGTCATTTTATATCCTTTTGAAACTTTGACCCCTAATAAATTCCAACCTCCCAGCTTTACTCTCTCTGCATCCCATCCTTCTCCCCCTGACAGCCATATCTGTGTTGGAAGTCCTCCACCATTTTTATCTCCCAGCCTAAACTGACTCTGTTTTGTCCTCCACTCTGTCTTCATGAGCATGGCTTGCCTAGTCTATTGTCTAATGTGAATGTTACTCCTCATTCTTACGTGAGATGGGGAAAGAGATCTGAAGTTCTATGCCTTGTTAAAGACATTGGTTTCCACTGAAGGGTTTGTCTCCTTTTGTCCTGTTTTTTTTTTTTTTCTTTTTGCCCCACAGGAAATGTGTCCACTCTCTTTAGAGTGTAGAATGTAAAACACCAATTTGGCAACATCACCATAATTTCGTGAGGAAAAGTGGTTTAAAACACAGCAGTCATTGGATGATCCTTCAACAGACAAACCTACTGCATGAGTAGCCTCTCTGGGTGTGTGCTGTGTACACAGCAATCTGCTATGAGGCTACGCACAGCTGTGTGTGTGTGTGAATGCGTGTGTGTGTATGCGTGTGTGTGTGTGTGTGTGTGTGTGTGTGTGTGTGTGTGTGTGTGTGTGTGTGTATGCGTGTGTGTGTGTGTGTGTGTGTGTGTGTGTGTGTGTGTGTGTGTATGTGTATGTGTGTGTGTGTGTATGCGTGTGTGTGTGTGATGCATCTCTTCTTCCAAGATTTAATGTCATCACACACACACGCACACACACACACACACACACACACACATTCACTAATTTACTCACTCTCTTCTATAAGATCTGCTACAGCTTTTCATGTCAAGAAGAGGAGCTGGGTGTATGTAGTAGATGTTCCTGAACTTCAAGAGGTTGAGACTGAGGCATGAGAATCCCACATTTAAGGCCGGTCTGGGCTATACATACCTGCTTGTCATTTTGTGAGAACTTGAGTAAAAATGACCTGCGCCAAGCTGTGGATGAGACCACTTGCATGTAAGCCAGGTTCACGGTAGTCACCAAGACTCTTGGACATGTCCCTTCTGGCTACTGTAGATGCAGTAGCCCCCATGCCCCTGTGAACTATTTGGTGCAGGTCTTTGTTCTTGCCTCTCAGTACCTCTGTGCTTCATCTTGTTTACTTATAAAACAGGAGCACTGCTTGTCTCCTTCCAGTCTACACATGTGCCATATATAACGCTAAAACAAGACAACGGAAAAGTGATTTTAGTGCTCCAGAAGGAAAAAAAATCTCATTATTGCATTTCTCTATCTCTTTATGTAAAATAGAAATGAAAGCTAGATATGGAGGGCTGCCTTGGAAAACATTTAAAACATTCAAAACGTGTTGCTTTGAGGTGTCTTTTCATTTAAAAAAAATTGCCAAGAAAAATACCATGCTTGAAGTGTATATTTTTATGGGATATATCACTGCATCATTGAATATTTTTGATATGTAAATTCTGATGAAACCAAATATGAAAGTCTCTCTCGTTGATTGCCACAGGCTTCTATACAATAAAGAGAAAATACACAGTCAAATTGGAACTCAAAGAATGTTCTTATCAGAAAGAACAGACTGGCAGCACGTTTCTTGTTCTGAAGCACAGCAGAAACTTCTGTGACATTCTGGAAGTTAAATATAAATTTATCGATTTATTTTTCCACTCCTTGTTCAGAAACACACAGCACCGCACTGAGAAGTGACTCTGTCAATGTGACTCAAACAACCCAAATATTAATTTCTACAATGTTCCTTTTGTGACTCCACAAGATGATACAGAGTGAGTAGAGTAAGATTCTGAGGGGGTGGTAGATTGTCAAGAACATCCTTGGAGTTTGGGTCTATGTTCTGTTGAGCTTAGGCTCTGCCAAGGAGGAAACAAATTTTCTGAGAACTAAACCCAGGTCCTCTGCAAGATCAGCAAATGCTGTTACCCACTGAGCTATCTCTCCGGCCCCTTAGCCCAAAACACAAACTATCTGCATCCCCTAAGTCACCATCCACTATTCTTAAAGGTTCAGAGAGAGCAGGCAACTTATGATCACATTCTATCTACACAGAGCATCCTTTTGCACCCCCAAAGCTTTTTTTTCCAAATCTGCAGCACAGAAATTTCTTCTGTTCTACATACAACAAAGGAAAGCGGTTTGGTTTTGGATCAGATATTCTCTAGGAGAGCTCATACTTCCCAGGGGAAATTTTTTTTTTTTTTTTGAAATACGTAGAAGCACTGTCTCACTTTGTCAAATGGTGGGGGTTTCCAGTATCATAGGCAATTTCCAGAGATGCTCGCACATCCTACAGTGTATATCAGAGCTCCCCACACTAATGAACCGTCTTTTACGTAACAGGTATATGTCCTTCTGGATATCCGTGAATATGAAACCGGTTTATCATTTCCTGACCCCACAACTACTTGGCCTCGAACACAGAACTAAATTATTTGGGGCAATGGGTTTTAAGATTCTTCGAATTCTCTAGGAATTCAGAACTATGTGTATATTTTTTTCTTTCAGCGCTTCAGCAAGATTCGTTCGGAGGTCCAGGAAATTGGATTAACAATGGCAGTGATCCCAGCAGTTCTGCATTAATTCCTTCCATCACAGGCATGCATTAGCTGTCACTTCTATAGAGATTGGGTATGACTGTGAGCTATCTGTGCCAGTGATGCTGTGTCCATGTATGAAGATTGAGATTCCTATCATTTTAATTACGGTTTTCCCTTTTCTTATTAGTCACATTAAACTTTAAGTTGAGGGGCTGGACAAACAGCTTGAGAGCACTTACTGCACTTAAAAACGAGCAGAATTTGGTCCCCACGTGATGTCTGTGGAGTTTCCGCAACTCCAGTCCCACAGTTTGGTTCTCCCTGCAAGCCCTACTGACGTACACCACACAGATCTGCACACAGGTGAAACCTTGTACACGCAAGATATATGCTTTGTTCAAGTCTTGAGGAAACCTGAATAGATTGAAAAAGTACATGGATATCAAAAACAATGACTTTATGAAATTCATAGGCAAATGGATGAAACTGGATAATATCATCCTGAGTGAGGTAACCCAATCACAGAAAAACACACATGGTATGCACTCATTGATAAGTGGCTATTAGCCCAAATGCTCGAATTACCCTAGATGCACAGAACACATTCAACGCAAGAAGGATGACCAAAATGCGAATGTTTACCCTTTTGAAAGGGGAACAAGGATACCTTTTGGAGGGAATAGGAAGGCAAAGTTCGAACAGAGGCAGAAGGAACACCATTCAGAGCCTGCCCCACATGTGGCCCATACATATACAGCCACCAAACTAGATAAGATGGATGAAGCAAAGAAGTGCGAGGCGGATGAGAACTGGATGTAGATCTGTCCTGAGAGACACACCCAGAATACAGTAAATACATAGGCGAATGCCATCATTAAACCACTGAACTGTGAACGGGACCCCCATTGAAGGAATCAGAGAAAGGACTGAAAGAGTTTGAAGGGGCTTGAGACCCCATATGAACAACAATGGCAACCAACCAGAGCTTCCAGGGACTAAGCCACTACCCAAAGACTATACATGGACTGGGACCCTGGGCTCCAACCTCACAGGTAGCAATGAATAGCCTAGTAAGAGCACCAGTGGAAGGGGAAGCCTTGGTCCTGCAAGACTGAACCCCAGTGAACGGATTGTTGGGGGAGGGCGGTAATGGGGGGAGGATGAGGAGGGGAACACCCATAGAGAATGGGAGAGGGAGGGGTTAGGGGGATGTTGGCCTGGAAACTGGGAAAGGGAATAACAATCGAAATGTAAATAAGAAATACTCAAGTTAATAAAGATGAAAAAAAAAAGAAAAAGAAAAAGTACGTGAAAGCTATATTATTTCTGAATCACATTTCTGGATGAGGAAAAGAAAATGGGATAGTTTTAGATTGCAAAGGACTCCTGTATCTATCAGGGTTGAGACCTGTTGGTACAGATGAGAGGGTGCATCTGCATCAGGAGATCTGCTCTCTCCCATCTTGGCCAACCATCACAGAGTTTTGGAGGTGTCATATAATCCCCCTGAGCTCATTTGATGGGAATTGATGGACTGGACTAGATCACTGTCACTTTCTAATGGAATCTCAAGTCCTTGACATGGGTCTTAGCTTAGATAGGCTTAGGAATGCTTAAAGCCTTTACCAAAGTGGGGAAAGTCCAAACACCCTCAGTCAAGTCAATATTTTGGAACTAATGAATTTTTCTTTTTTTTTTCTTCTGCAGATAGTTATGATGTGTGCGACCACCTGATCTAGAAAGGGACAAATAGTAAACGTGGAAATTCCTAGTCAGGACTTGATGGACAGATGGTGGAAACGATCCTCTATAAAGCATTATACTGTATAGCCACAGAATTATGCAACCCTCAAAAACATTTTTGAGACAGAGTCTCACTCTAGAACCCTGGCTGGCCCAAACTAGCTCAGTAGACCAGGCTGAACCTCAAAATTGCAGAGATCCATCTGCTTCTGCTTCCCACGTGCTGGATGAAAGACGTACACCACCATGGCTAGACCTTGAAGATAGTGCTAAAGCATGTAAAATAGATACTAAACAAAACTCAAAAACCAATCTTTGAATTTTCTATGGGAGAAAAAAAGACAGATGGCAATACCATTGGATTGGAAGACTTCTGTTTGTTTGTTTGTTTTTTAAATATCAATTTTTCATCTCTGCCTCTGTCTGTGGTGAAGAAAGACAGGAGAAGCGAGCACCCCAGTGTCTCCTCCTATATGGGCACTAATACTCTTCATGATCCTCTCAATGTTTCTGTCTTCTCACCCTTGGGAGAGAGTTCCACATAATAATTCCTATAGACCACAGAGATTCACTAATGTTCCTGACCAACTGATATTCAATTATGGAATTTTACTTCAAAATATTTTTGTTTAAAATTTTGTTTCAATAACTTTTTGTTTAAAAAGTTTTTAATTATATTTTTTGCCTGAGTATATACATTTTTTAATTCAGTCTTAACAGTTAATAACAGTGCCTCCAGGCCATATTTTTTTCTAAAAATAAAGATTTATTTTATTTTTACTTATGAGTATGTATGTCTAGGTGAATGTATGCTATATGTATGCAGGTGCCCACAGAGACCCTCTATACCTCTGTGTACAGGACTGTATACCCTTGTATAATATGAGTGCTGGCCACCAAACATGGGTGAGTCCTCTGGAAAAACAGGAAACACTCTCTACACTAAGCCATTTTTTTAGCCCTCCAGCTCAAATTGTAAATACTAAGTTTCATATATAATTAAGGTAGAATTAAATTTATATTTATTCCAGTTCTATATTTAGAAGTTGAGTTCTTTAAAACATTAAATCAGCAATCCTCGATCATCATGGTTATTATATATTTATCTTTATTTTAGCTTTGTTTGGTTTATTTATATATATTGAATTTGTATTTTGATTAAATAGTGCTTGACAAGATCAACTTAGGATTTAAATCTTTTTCACTGGGCTTATGTTCTTCAAAGCACAAGATACATATGTGAAGATGGGGAAAAAATGTCAAATCTCAGCAATAAATAACTTGGTTAAATTGCCTTAACTTAAAACCGTTACATCCTATAACCCCATCTTTCCTGATTGACTGGAATGTTGTAACCACAATCTGGTTGTTTTGTAACCTAAGTCTAAACCATAGCCCAAGAAGCTAGAGTGTGTGCCCCTGTTAAACCAGTGATGGCTGGACTCAACCAGTTTTAGCTGAATTCAGTTCCTAGTAGAAACACTCCCTGGCCCACCTTTTAACCTGAAGCTGAGAGGTCTGGGGCACTCTTCTTCACAATCCATTCATTCCATCAACACTGAAATTGTCTTCGGAGCAGAAGTCCTCGTATATCACTGTGTCATTTCTGTGGCTGTAATAAAATATGCTGACAAAGGCAACTTAGGGATGAAGAGTTTATGTGGCTTACAATGTCAGGGTACAGTCCATTATGGGGGAAGTCAGGGAACTTGAAACAGCTAGTCAGATCCACAGTCCAAAGCAGAGAGAGAAAAAGGAATGCATGAACTCCCATCCATGTTTGTGTCTTCTCTACATTTGCACAAATCAAGCACTATCCATAGCAGCCTGGGTCTTCCATGTTAGTAAAGGCAATCAAGACAAGAGACATATCTGCCCGTCAACTTGATATAGGTAATGCCTCCTTGAGACTCTTGCCAAGCGATTCTATGTTGTGTCAAAGTGGACGAAACTAACCATCATCCCATATATCACAGATACATAGTCAATGAAAGTGTCTAGCCTTTGAAACAGTAACAGGCCCTACTGATCAGAACACTAGATGCCTTTCAGGTCTCTGTGCTGGGTACCAAAGCTACCTCCTTCAGAGAATAAGCAAGACTTAGAACATACCTGCCAGCTAGAAAGACTTATGGGAGACGGAGGATTCTGTGTCCCGCTGCTCCATCTCTTCACTGGTGATAGCTGCTTCCGTTAGAACAGATGTCCTTACAAGCTCCCTACCCTCAACACTACATGGCCCAGGTATGAGCATATCGTGTAAACTTAGAGCTTCACACTAAGCTATGAGTGCTAAGATAATTCCCAAGACAACCACATCAGAAACTGAAAAAGTGAACCGTATGTCAGCATCCCTAGAATGAGACCATCAGCCTACAGCAAACGCTCCAACGAGCAGCTAGATACGGACATGGGTTTCTTAACCTCTCTGAATTAGTTTCTCTCATCTATAGAATGTGATTAACATCGGCAATAACCTACGACTAGCAAAACAAAACAAAAAAAATGCAATACTAAAGCCTTCTGTCAACTGTGCAGGGCTGAATTAATATAGCCTCACATAGTTTCCTTCTGTAGTCATCCAAATGCATAGGACACAGCAAGGCCTTGGCAACCTCATTGATTACCTCAGCGTAATTATGATAATTGTTGATTTTCTATTGACAAGCCCATAATTGCCCTAAATTGATTGGCAGTGATGTGGCATATACATAGAAACAGCCATCTAATCCCACGCTAAAGGCTCTACAGACAAAACAGTGAAGAGTAATTGTTCAGCATACCAACCAAATGATTACATGTTTACCATACTCAGATTTGTACTTCATACAAACCCACAATCCAGAGCTCCCTGTTAGATACAATTTATTTAACCTTGCCTGTTGTTTTCCTTTTTCTCGAATATGCCACACACAACGCTGGAGACAGACAGTAACCCCAGTTGCTCCTCTATTGGCTTGTTTGGATTTTTTTTTATCATCGTTACTTTGCGATTTAACAGTAGGTGGCTAATGGAAATGTTATTCTCTGCGGTGGCAGACTAAATCAGTGGGAAGTGAGGGGGTGGGTGGTGAGAGGTAGGGGGAAGGAAGAAATGTGTTTACACTTGAAGATGTCACATGAAGCAGCTGGAGCCCCCAGCCCTTGATGCTGGGACAGCCATGAGCTTTGAAGAACTCATCTACATTATTACCCGCTCCTTCACACTTAGGAATCTATTAATTTACAATTAGTTGTATGGATTTTCTAGTAGATTTGTAATTTCTGTAATAATTTACAGAGCACTGAAGAAATTAACTATGCCCCTTGGAAAGATAAGCATTACTGAAGAAGTAGATCCCAGCACGAGTTATTGAACACACCATTGAACGTCTGGGTTTTTAGCTTTAAATTCTAATTTAATTACAGCAGAACTGATTGGAGAATTCCATTTTATTATCCAAGAAATGCCCTTAACCAGCTCACCCTACCCACACTCATAACCATCAGATTTTAATAAGGATTCTACCTTGAAAAACAGTTTATATATTTTTGAATTTGAAAGAGGGCAGATTCATCTTTAGCCTTAAAATGAAATTGGAGAACTTTCCCTAACAGACACATACCTGAAATGATCCTTCCCTCCCATCACTACATTACAAAAATGCAATAATAATATCATACTAAATACACACAAATGATGGCAACTCTTCAAATTGTTTCAGTTTTCTTAGACACTGAAGAGAGTTTCTGTGGAAGGAGGAAAGCAGGATGACCAAGAAACATTAGCACCATCCTGAGTCATGTCCCAAAGATAAGAGCAGGGTACCAAAAGGATTTCTGATAGAGGCAAATAGGTGTAACTGGAAGATTCTACAAGAAGAATGTTCTACTCAAAGGAAACAAATATAATGAAAACTACAATTGTTTGTTACTGGGGATGGAGTCTAGGGCCTTACACATGTGAAGCAAGTGCTCTACTATGGAACCACTCCCTAGTCCATGTTATTATTCTATTTTTTTTTTTTTGGTTCTTTTTTTCGGAGCTGGGGACCGAACCCAGGGCCTTGCGCTTCCTAGGCAAGCGCTCTACCACTGAGCTAAATCCCCAACCCCTATTATTCTACTTTTATATAATTTCTTTCATTCACTTGTTATAATTGTGTACATACATGCTCATGTGTATATCTGCATATGCTTGTATGTGCATGAGAGAGAGAGAGAGAGAGAGAGAGAGAGAGAGAGAGAGAAGAGAGAAAGTCAGCATTTCCTTTTTGTATCAGAAGAGTGTTCTCTGCTATAGTCATAGAACCACAGTTATAAGAAGTCCCAGGAGTGTTTTGCCATTTGATTGCTATTTCTTGTTACTTTGTTCACATGGCCATTAGCTAATACATTTGTATTTTGTACCAATGCCTGCCTCAGAAGAGCTTCAATAAACATGCTATTAATGACTACTACATGTTGGATTGTCTAAACTCTGGAGTTGAATCAACTCAGGACTTGGATTTTAACAATATTTTCTGGCTTCTTCTAGCTGTAAAAGTTGATGGTAGAGAGAAACCAGAGCAGCCCTCACAGCTGTGGGAAGTAAGGTGGACTTTAGTTCTGGGCTTATCCAACTCAGTGCTGACCACTTTTGATGTCTTCTTATTGTTTCTGAGAAGACATACTGTTCAGAGCCTTAAGCTGTCTACTGCTGTGCTGCTTTCCACAATGTCACAAAGGAAAACACAGTGTAGATCCAAATGGTCTCTGCTCACCTTCTGTCTGTTGCCAGGACCACTCCTTGGAGTGCAGATACCATGGAGGGAAATTGGAGAGGAAAGTTTTGGAGCCGACAGTCTTTTCAATTACACACTGCTAATAATTTGCCTGAAGTGATTTTTGAATTCAGAAAGATGTTGAAAATTAAATCAAATTACGAATGATGAAATAATTGCTCTAAAAGGATTCAGTGAAAAGAAATCACACATCATACTAAAGGTAAGAGCTCTAGGCAGGTACTGGATCCTTGGTATGATTCGAATGGTCACTATTAATAATAAGTCTTTATGAAGTCACATCACCTCTCCAGTCTCAAAAAGGTAGGACAATCTCTCAAGTCATTTTTTTAGCTGTGAAATTGTACAATTTCACATACCTTCAAAAAACACTTTGGAAGAAGATAAAGAAGAAGGAAAACACAATATAGAACACATTTTAGAAGTTAGGCCACATAAGGTCCTATATTCAATCCCATGCATCACAAGTCGTAAGTAAACAAATAAAATAAAAGCCAACTCGAAAAATGAAAATTTATACTTCACACAGAATCAGAAATCACTGTCAGGTCTTTCCTGACTACAGGGAAAGCATTCCTTTTTCCTCTCCAAAGAGCTAAATGCAGATATTTAAGATGAAAGAACGGTGACACATGAATATTCAAAACGCTGATGACAATGAACTTGTGTGCCAGAGTTATAAATTTCATTCTCCTTCGCTGCCATTAATCAGTGGGATGTGGTGACACTTACTGCCTTCTGCTGTTTGTTTCTGTTAGGTCTTAGAGAATTTAACTTCAGGGACATGATTGCTTACTTTAAATCTTAAAAAAACATTATGGTCCAGAAGTTGTAAGTCACATTCTAAAAGAACACAGGGATTTTACCCTGGCACAAAAGCTCTCTGTGGAAACATAGCTCACAGCCTTACTCTCTGTCTGGGGTCTTAGATCTTGGGGTAGTACAGAGACTTGGTCAGTGGACGTGTATTAGTAATCAGCAGTTTTGGAAAAGGTTATGTATGGTTAGACTTTCTTCTTTGCCATTAGATGGATAAATAAAACTAAAACTAAAAATAAAAATAAAAATAAAAGAACCGACCAAAAACTAGCAGAACTACTCTGCCCAAGTTCAGCTTGGTGAACCAATAAGTTTATTGGCTACTTACAGGAGCATAGGTGACTCAAAAGTAAGAGCATCCCTGAAATGCCCCTGACAAACCGACATGAACAAAAGCAACATTTGGTGGGAAGGGGTCTATTTGTCTTAGAAGACACAGTACACCATGGAAGGAAGCTGAGGCAGAAATGCAAGGCAGGACCCTGGAGTCAGGAACTGAAGCAGAAACCACGGAGGAGTGGTTTGCTTCAAGGCTTGCTTAGCCTGCACTTCAGAATTGTCTGTGGAGAAGTGGCACTACTCATAGTGGGTCAGGTCCTCCTACATCAATTATTAATTAAGAAAATGTCATCTACATATTTCTACATGGTCTGATAAAGGCTCTCCCTCAAGTGAAGTTCTTTCTTTCCAAGGTGACTCTGATTTTTGTCAGGTTGACAAAAGGTAACCATCATTAGTCCCACCTCATTTTGATGAACACTTCGCTGAAGTCACATCACAGAATTCCACCTCCTGTGGACCTTCCCACTTCTTGCATACACTAGTACTACCCAAGGTCATGTGCAGCTAGAGGGAGGGGAAGTAATGGCTGGAATCCAAGGTGAGAGTTCTCAAACACTCCTTCACCCTCTAGAGATTGTTAAGAGTCCAATTACCATAGGTCTAGCTATCACTAGATTTCTCTGCTTATTCCGTTGTCATGACTACTGGCCTAAGGTTTTCTTTGCTCGATGATGGTTATCGTGTTATGCTTGGGAAAAAGAGCAATGCTACAACAATGTATGATGATGTATCTCATGAGACTAGGATGTTTTCTTACTAAAGAAGAGCTTTCAACTTCAATACGTTTAAATTTGGTACAGAGTTCTTATCTATTGTCTCTGTTCTAATTTTCTTCATTGCTCAATTATGACCTTTATAAAGTTTCTTCTCCCCATGTTACTGGATCTATCTTTATTGACCCAATCAAGAAACAATTAGGAAACCAGATTAACTCCTCTCTCTCTCTCTCTCTCTCTCTCTCTCTCTCTCTCTCTTCCCAGTCATTCTCTTAGTGACTCTGGTCATTACTGGGTAGGTATTAACTCCTCCCCCTAAAGGGGGTGGTTTGTTATACAGGACAGATGTGGTACAGCAAAAGTCATAGCACTAAAAGAAGATGATCCCACAAATATTTGAAAATATGTAATAAAGATTGTTTTTATCAACAGAAGGGCATCTCCAAGAAACTGTGGTTGAGTTCTTTAAGGGTTGACCAGAGGTTGCAGAGTTGTTTGGCTGCTAAGGTCACAGTAGTAGTGGTGCCTCTTTTGGGTCCCAGTTTGGACTTTATGACCGTCACTGACATCCTACTGGCTGATCCCTGGGCTGCTGCTGTCTTGTAAAAAGAAGAAGAGGAGTCCAAAGTTCAGTTCCCACACCGCTTGTTAATTGATGTGCCTACCTCATGCAGAAGACCTGCAGTTTGGCCATGTTGCCTCGAATCTTGTTTTTTAAAGGCAACTGAGACAGACGGATGTGAAAGCAAGCCAGGAGGATTCTGTAGACAATGATGGCCTTGGCTAAGCCATTGTGAAGTTGGTTCACTCATGCAGTCACACAGTCAAAGAGATGTCCAGAAGAAATTCCCTGTCTACTCCTTAGGAGCAGTTTAAAAGAAGGACATCCAGAATAAATTCCACAGTTTTACCTTTCATAAGGATTTCTGCTCAGCCACACAAAAGCCTCGGATAAATAATTTAGGCCTAGGTTACAGGCTACGTCAGGAGGTATCATGGTCACCTACCAGGACAGAGCTCATGTAACATTTGATGGAACATTCAATTTCTTTGAGAAAACATCATCGAGAGATGAATTCTGAAAATATGACTAGCATTGACAATTAGTAGTGCCATCTGCCAACGAGGCACAGGAAAGGTTTTATGCACCAGTATGCTGCGCATACTAATAAATGAAGATATAATCACAAAATCTATTTGTGAGGACTACTATTCCTATAAACAAAACTGAATGGCGTATTAATTACATGCGATGCATTGTATTGGTGAAAACAATGTCTCCTTTCTCTATTTTTAAAAATACAAATAGTCTGGGCAGAACAATTATTCACCTAGCTTCATTCAGCTTCATTGTGCTATCTGGAGAATTGAAATTAAACCAGCTCACTGGCTTAGCACCTTGTGCAGGAGCAGACTTAGAAAGCCTTTTGCTCATTTACATGAGTTCTTCTGGACAAAGGAATAGGAACTTTTCAGTGAGCTCACTGTGAGGAATTTTCAACTCCTCTTTCCATGAACCCCAAGTGCTACATTGGTGGCATTCTCTACCTACCCAGTAATGACCAGAGTCACTAAGAGAATGACTGGGAAGAGAGAGAGAGAGAGAGAGAGAGAGAGAGAGAGAGAGAGAGAGAGAGAGAGAGAGAGCCTGAAGCAGGCAGCAGGATGCAGGGGCAATTACCTTAGCAAACCTTCAAGTTTTCTTCTCATACACATTTGTCTGTCTCTGCTCTCACTGATACCTCAGTCAATAATAACCGGGGATCTTAGGAAGCATCCCCTCTTCCAAACGGTACTTGCCAACTACCAGCTAACTGCCTGTGCGGAGAGGGGAGGGGGAGGGGAGAAGGAAGTTTGAGCAAACTCATCAGACTGATGGAAGCTGAACACAGCCAAGATACCATTCATTTTGATAAGAAACTGGTTCTTGCCCTGTGAGGGAATATCTGTTACTTAAATGAGACATATATAGTGACTATGAACTTCAAAAGAAACTGATTGATTATACCTGTCTGCTTTCCATTGGGAAACAGTTTGGGGGTGGGGGCACAGATTGGATAGTACTTTTCTGTAGTCCTATGAAGAGTATGGAATACCCCCAAATACTCTGCTTTTAAAAAAAAAAAAAACAAAGATAGCACCATACAGCAAAATATAGTGGGCTAAATACATTCACATGAAGGTAACAGATGTCCTATAACAATGAATTCTGGGTCCACACAATCAGCAGACAAGTTCCTTGGATGGATTATGAACTGGCTTTGTTTCCTGAGGCTTAATGGGCAGACTTGGGGGACCTGTGCGTTCTGTCACTGGTTAGCAAACTTTCTTTAAACAGCCAGACAGTAAGCATTGCAGGCTTTTAGAACTGTAAGATTCCTGTCACAACCAGTCTGTACTGCAAACAGTTGGAGAGCATATGGGAGCAAAGAAGGTGGCTGTTCTAGCAAGACTCTATCTATGAGGACAGTTGGAACATAAGACAATTTGCCAGTAGCCATTCACCCATTTCCCACTAGTGTCAGATTTAATTTCTTTGACTCTATCTTCTAATATGTCAAGTAAGAACCTCCTTTGAATCAATGTCTTTGCCCTATTTTTTTTTTCTTGGACAACGTGAGAGATCTTCAAGGTGTGATGTTGCACATAAATGTAATGAGCTTTTATATCAATGAGACAGTGGAATACTGACTTAGGCTTAGTGCAGATTCTTCTAGGATTTAGATGTACAATGTAGCCTCGAAGATTCAAATGAATTCAGATAGATGGGGTCCTGGGCTATGCACATCAAGGCTTGATGCTGATGAATGTCTAGCTTAGGCCTGTTCTACATCTGACAATGACAGGATATACTTTCCATTCTTGGTATTGCCTCAGATCTGCTGTGTAGTCATAAACAGAGTTCTCAACCTCGGTACAGGGGTTTGAATTGTGCAAACATATCCCAGGACCCTTTCCATAGGCATTCCACATCAAGGACCCTGTCCTTCTATTTAATCCTTTTTCAATCTACCTCCATTGGGTTCCCCACAGATAAATGCACATATGTATGCCTAGACAAGTCTATATGAATTTATGTAACATGAATTTTTTTTTTTTTTTTGCTCCTTCCCTGCCACAAAGTGGTACTATCCCGCATGGAAACTCAACGATCCATCTCATGACAGATTAACTTAACGGCCGATGAATCAGGAGAGGAAAGTAAATCCCAACAGACATCATATTAAGTTCATTACTTGAGTCCTATCAGTCGAAGAAATAGCAATAAAAATAAAACCAACTGCATCCTCTCATAACAACGGCATCACGGGCAGTATTGCCCATAGTGTGAGGTTTCTACATTCTCCACAAACACACACCCATCTTTGCATTCCTGTTGTACAGTGGTCCAGTCTGGGCTCTGCCCACATCAGCACATGATGTGGATCCCACCCTGGGGGAAAAGTTATTATCGGAAATTTTGAAACAAGTAGTGGCTAAATAGAGGTTTGATAATGGAGCCAAAGGCAGCTGTCACCCGCTGCTCTGTTTTGCGCTGCATACACGGGAGTATAGAAACATTTTAAGCAGCTTAGGGGCAGAAATAATGGAAAACTAGTGATTTTGGTAATTTACATATTTATAGAGACTGTGGAGATTTTAGTCAGGAAACAAAGAAGAAAACAGAGTTGTCAGTGATCAAATGCTGCCTGCCACGCGGAGCTAAAACCAGCAATTTATGGCTAAGCTCAGTTACACCTTTGAAATTACTATTAAAAAAGAAAAATAAAACACTGAAAAAATGTGCATGTTGGTGTAGGTTATCACCTTTAAAGCTCTGTAAAATAGATGCATCTGAGCATGTGATATTTCATGCAGTCCAAAAAAGAAAAAAAAAGACAGCATTATGGAGAATAAGAATACAACTAAAAAAAACAAACTGTGCCCATGAACAAGATTTCATATGCTGTTGTTCTCTTTGGAATATCTCCTTTTTATAGGAACAAAGGCTTCTAGTCAAAGGAATAACTCTTAAATAGTATCACAAAATCCAAGGTGTTTAAACTGGAAAGTTTTTTCCCATCACACGCTCTCCCTGCTGGAAATTGGTAACATCTTCCCCGAGTCTCAGACCTAGAATAGGTCATCCAATGCTTCCAGCATCCATTTTCTACAAATATCTGCCCTGCAATGAGCTGAAGTTTTAGATGACCCGCAGACTACAGTGCCCAAGCGGACATAAGAGTTCTTACGATGTATGTGGAGGTCATTGATAGATGCTCAATAGCAATTGCTCAGCCTAGGGAAAGAGAGAAGAGATACCATTTATTTGGTCCTCACAGCAGACTGATGAGGTGCACGCTATGCTTTCCATGTTTTGCCGTGGGGAAGTAGTGCAGGGTGTTTAGGGAGCGTGCTTATCAAGGGAACTTCTATCAGATAGTGGGGATGCTGGGGTCAACCTCAAGGTCATGCTCTTACTGCAGCATCAGGATATATAGCACTTCAACTGTCAGCAACTGGGACTTTACCTCGGGCGTTGTACCAGGCTCCGACCAAAAAGAACATCTGTCCACTGATAGGAGGTTTGATTTTGAGTTCTCTGCATAAAAACACTAGCAGGAAGTTTATGAGAGAGTAAACCACAGCCATCACTAAGTTAGGAACGGGAGTCTTACCACGTAAGTGTTCTATGCTGTTTGGACCAATTTTCCAGTTCCCCACAGCACCCAACTTTTGTTTCCTGGTCTCTGTGTCAATTAGTCCTACTACTAATAATTGGCATGCTAATATGTAGATCAGCTATAAGCAGCTCTTAATTGGCTGAATAATTGGGTAAATAATTAATCCATAATAATGACAGGGATTTCCTTTATGTTGTCATATGATGGGGGAGGATGATTCTTCAGACTGAGGAAGAAGGAAACAGATGAGGAAGGAGAAAGAGTAGTGAAGAAGGAAGATGGAGAAGAAGGGGCAGAGGAAAGGAAAATAAAGAGGAACGAGGAAAGAAGAGGAGAAAAAAGAGGAGATAAAGCAAAGGCAGGGAAGAGAAAGAGGACAGAGAATGGTGGAAGTAGGAGATGGTATAAACTTTCCCTGCACACACGGAGGGGCAACTCAAAGGCTTCTCTCGTGCATGGTTTGCATGTCAAATGAGTCCATACTTAAGGAGGATGGGATCGGGAGAGGGGCATTTTCTGGCTTTGGAACCACATTTCTAGTCATCTCATTCAAGTGGACCAGTTTTCTTCACTGTCTGTGGTGGTTTGAATATGCTCGACCAATAGGAAGTGGCCCTATTGGGAGGTGTGGCCTTGTTGGAGGAAGTGTGTTACTGTGTAGGCAAGCTTTGAGGTCTCCTAGGGCTCACTCTCTGCCCAGTGAGAAGAGAGCCTCCTCCTGGCTACCTTTGGATCAAGTTATGAAATTCTCAGCAGCTCCAGCACCATGCCTGCCTGGAAACTGCCATGCTTCCCACTATGATGATAATGGACTGAACCTCTGAAACTGTAAGCCAGCCCCAATTAAATGTTTGCCTTTAGAAGAGTTAGTTCCTTTGGTCATAGTGCCTCTTAATAACAATAAAATTCTATGACGCTATTGTTGTTGCTGACATCTCTAGCTAACATCATTCCCAGTCTCTGGGATTACTATGTTCTTGATAGGCTGGAACCATCAACAAAAGGCTGGCAATCTATGAGGTTCAGAAAGGGGCACGGGAAGAGAGGATCCTTCAAGAGGATCTTTCAAACCTCTCTTAACCATGGGGCACCCACTGCAGTTATCACCTCGTCTTACCAAAGCCAGCAACAATAATATATAAAGGTAGTTTTAAGTAAAAAATGTTAACAAGATGCAGTGAGGAGCTGAGCCGCACGCCCATGAGTGGGTTCCAAGGTTATAGACTTCGCATGGCTGTTGGGACCACTTACTCCAGGGTAGACTAAGACCGTTGGTTATACCCAGAATGTTCTGTTCGGTGGGAAACCATTCAGATTCAGGAATGGACCCTGTCTCAGGAGACGAGTTCTTCAAACGAAAAGCAGTCTGGCGACTGAAATTTCAGGGGAGGTACTCTCTTTCTCTCCATTTCGGTGAATTCAGTATCCAATTACACGGTGGAAGGAGGACGTATTAGATGTACACAGACCTAACACATCAAAATATTCTGGCTGAGGGAAGCAGCTACCGTGCTTGCTACTACACGCAGAAAGCTTTGAAAAAACGAATAGCCAGGGGAGAGACACCTCGATTCCCAGAATATGACTGACAACTTAAGCTTTGCTACAAACATTTCTGCCGGAGTTAAGACTGGCCTCCTATAGAATGTCAAAAGAAATACGTCGTTTCAATGTTAGAAAAAAAGGACTTAAATGTTACCTGGATTTCCCTGGATGTCTGTACTGCACGCTTTCTGATAGGCGAGGTAAGGATTTTATGTAAGTACTTTTACGTATCTCACTGATGCCTGCCAGAAAGGGCTCATGGAGCGCCCTACCCATTGCTCTTCCCAGCCACAGTGCTGCAGCCAAGCGTCAGCAAGAAAACCAGTTCTTCCAAGAGTGATTTGCTGCCCCAGGCACCTGTCAGCTGCACTCACTAGATGAATTGCTTTTCAGCCCTGGCTCTCTTTTCCCTCGAAACATTTAAGGGATGATAGTTTGGGCAGAAAGAGGATCTGTGGAATCTGGAGAGCAATAGCTGGAAGGAGAGCGAGGCGGAGGCCATCAACTCCGACTCCCTCGTTTCACCAGCAAGGAACGGAAGGCTTGGATGGAAAAAAGAAAAAGAGTGTTAACTTCACAGGTACAAGTGAAAAAAAATCAATGTGAGACCGAACTTTCTGCCCGTGGATGGCCTCCAGGCCCTATTGAGGCTTCCAGAAGGCAGAAAGGAAATCAAACGGAATTCAAAGAGGAAAAGGCGAGTTTGTAAAGAAGCAAGAATAATTACAGTGAAAAGCCTCCAGAAATGAGTCTTTCATCCTCATTAAAAGGCATCCTCAAATCTCTGGCAGTTTCACACAGGATGCTGTATTGCTGTCTCTCCCAGAAACACTTGATGATAAGGTTTGCAGATGGTTCATGGATAAAGTAGTTTAAATACATCTTCCCACACTCACAGAGCATTTTTTGAGCTCTTACTGAACACTAGGCATAGAGATATGAAATGAACAAAGGCCATCATGTGCTTGAGTTGCTCAGTATTTAGTGAGTTTCAAAGAAGGGACTTTTTGAGAGCAGTTAGGATAACTATACACTGTTTTGCCTCGGTAAGAGAAAAGCTTGTATGTCCCTCAAGAGAGGAATGGATACAGAAAATGTGGTATATCTACACAATGGAGTACTACTACTCAGCTATCAAAAATGATGACTTCATGAAATTCTTAGGCAAATGGATGGAACTAGAAAATATCCTCCTGAGTGAGGTAACCCAATCACAAAACACACACATGGTATGCACTCACTGCTAAATGGATATTAGCCCAAAAGCTTGGAATACCCACAGTACAATCCACAGACCACATGAAGCTCAAAAAGTTGGAAGACCAAAGTGCATATGCTTCAGTCCTTAGAAGAGATAACGAAATATTCACAGAAGGGAATACAGAGACAAAGTGTGGAGCAGAGAGTGAGGGAAAGGTCATCCACAGACGGCCCCACCTGGGGATCCATCCCATATACAGTCACCAAACCCAGACAATATTGTGGATGTCAAGAAGTGCATGCTGACTGGAGCCTGATATAACTGTCTCCTGAGAGGCTCTGCCAGGACATGACAAATAAAGAGACAGGTGCTCATAGTCAACTATTGAACTGAGGTCCCTAATGGAGGAGTTAGAGAAAGGACTGAAGGAGCTGAAGGAGTTTTCAACCCCATAGAAGAACAACAATATCAACCAAAACCCCATGGGAAGAAAAAAAATATCAACCAATCAGAACCCCCCAGAGCTCCCAGAGATTAAACCACCAACCAAAGAGTGCACAAGGATGTACCTATGGTTCTAGCTGCATATGTAGCAGAGGATAGCCTTGTTAGACATCAATGGGAGGAGAGGCCCTTGGTCCTGTGAAAGCTCAATGTTCCCTTGTAGGGGAAAGCCAGGGTAGGGATATGGGAGGGAATGGGTGGGTAGGTAGGCGGGGGAAGCACCCTCATAGAGGAGGGGGCGGGGGAAGGGAGAGGGGACTCCAGAGGGGATATCAGGAAAGGGGATAACATTTGAAATGTAAGAAAAGAAAATATCCAATAAAGAAATAAAATGAAATAAAAAGAGAGGAAAGCTTGCATGATGGAAGACCCAGGGTTTGGTCTGGCCTAGCAAAAAATTAGTAAGTAGAGCATCCCATTGATCCTCAGATTTGGGGAACTGAGCTAAAGTTTATTTATTTTATCCTGTAAAATCATCTAAGTGTTAGGATCTGGGGCTCATTTTATATCATTCATATAAGAATTACAAGATTGTGCTTTTAAGAAGATCTGAATTTACATTTTTCATCTTGGAAACTTTATATTGGTTTATCAAACTGTAGACCAAAATTTATAGTGGTTATCCCTGGATGGTGACATTAGGGCTGATTTTTTTTTCAGTTTCTATCACCTATGTTTTATACAATTTATTCCAAAATTTATTTTTGGAATAAAATATTTATAAATTGTGTTTTAAAATAACAGTGTTTGTTTTTAGTTAAGTGCTAGTGAGTAATGGGTGATACGATAGGTTGGCCCAACATGTAAAATTCTGTTCAAAGTTCATTGTGTTTGATGGAGAGAAGGGCTGTTTATGGCAGGGTTGAGCAAAAGTAGGAAAAAGCAGCCAATCAATCCTAGACTCTTTAGCTTAATTTAAAGGGGGTTCTGAAGAGGTAATTAGAACAGGGGAGCAGTCAAGGCAATCAGTACTATGAGAATCAACGGAATGTCAAAGTCCCCATGTTATGGCACTACCTTGGAAGTCTACAAAGTCTATTTAATTATAATTAAAAAGAAAGGATTTAGCCTCTCTCTCTCTCTCTCTCTCTCTCTCTCTCTCTCTCTCTCTCTCTCTTGCTGGTGTGTGTGTGTGTGTGTGTGTGTGTGTGTGTGTGTGTAGGAGCTCACAAAGGTCAGAAAAGGGTGTTGGCTCTCTTGAAGTTGGAGTTACATGAAGTTGCCCATTGAGAGTGATGGGAACTGGACTCCAGTCCTCTGTAAAAGATTCAAGTGCTCCTACCCACCGAGTCACTTCTCTAGTCTTAATCTTAGAAACTTTATAATAAGTAAATCTAATATTCATCAGAATATTGCAAAGTTCTACTCATGTATGCAGATTTATCTACCACATTGAAAGAGTTACTAAAATATGCTGTTGGCTATGAGAAATTTCTTAATTTGTAGTAAAGAACATGTTTAACCAAAATATGCCCTTCTTTAATTTCTAATGTTACCAATCAGAAGGTCTCTGCACTGTGTTAGACATTGGGTAGGGTAGGTTTTTATTTTGTTTTATCATTACCATAGAGGATGACCTTGAGATAATCAATCAGATTAAGTTTTTACGTCTTTCTCCATCCATATAATGAGGGCCAGATTATTGACCTATCTTGTAATGTATTTTACAAAATCAACATAAAGGTTTATAGTAATGATATTAATCAAATTAGCAATCAAATGACTAATAAGTAATTAGCCATGGAACAGTGGCTCCATTATAATTGTATGCTCAAGAGCTGCCATTCTTCTTGAAGGTCTGACCTCATAGAGAAAATAATTAACATCACTGCTTACCCTTTGATTTTATAGATGGTGAATAAGGTTATGGCCTTAAAGATCATTTCTGGAAAATGAATTCTTAGAGATCTTATAGAGCTGATGCTTCCCAATTTGGCCAGACTTATTTATTTATTTATTTATTTATTTATTTATTTATTTATTTATTTATGTGTGCACACCTAAGTGGGATGTCATACATGTGGATGTTAAGAGGACAATCTGGAGAGTTAATTCTCTTTTTCCACCATATGGGTTCTGGACTGTGGTCATACCTGGAGACAAGCAGTTTTACCTTTCATTCCGTCTTACCAAACATCCAACTATTTACTCAGCACATCTTTTTAATTAGCTTTATGGGAAATTTTGAGCCTTGTGAGAAATTTTGCAACATTTCTGACTTCCAATAACACGTGTATCTATAAATAATTTTTAATATATAATATATAAAAATCAGAATTTGATAGGATAGCTTCTAGAAAGTTCTTTTTATATAGTGAAAATAGCAGAAAATTAAAATAAAATTTGAGCCATTTTTTGTATAATAGCTAAAAATTCATCATTTAAGATACCCTATATCGTGGTTATAGAATAAGGAGAATTCAAGCTAATATTCGTGTTAGCTTCCTCTCAATTGGCCATGAGGAAGCTTCTCAGCTTTCTCAGCACCCCAAGACACCAACCAGCTGTCTGGTGAGAAAATTCAGCAACAATCTCCCTCAGATGTAAAACTTGCAAGTTATAATAAACCCTTTACGTTGAATAAAACAGGCCTGGCAAGATAGGCCCATGGATGCAACAGCCTACAGGAAACACACCTCAGAGACAAAGACAGACTACTATCCAGAGAAAGGCAAACAACTTTCCAAGCAAATGGTCAGAGAAGCAAGCTGGAGTAGCCGTTCTGATTGGATTTTATAAGGCCCTCCATACATTACTGAAAAAAACACATATACACAGATCATGGAAACAGTGAACAGACTAAGAAGTCATATGGACTTCAGAGCCTAAAAAAGGATATACCCTTCTTCTCAGCTCCTCATGGTACTTTTCAAAATTGACCATATAATTGGTCAAAAAACAGGCCTCAACCCAAAGATGACTTCAGAGCTCTTCAATAGGACCTAGGAGTGAGCCTAATACTATTATTTTAATAAGTGGACATACTATCAAACCTTTTAATAAATGTGTATTTATATACATAAAACTAGTATGGTTCTAAAGCACATCAAAGAAGTTTCTTTGAACAGTGGCAGTGGCTAATCCAGAAACCCACAATTGATCAAAATACAGAGAATAAGAGATCTCAGTCACAAATGGGACATCTATAGGCTTCTTCACTCCTCATAGGCCCAGGCTACAACATGGAAGACGGGAAGAGGGGGTAGTAAGACTGCAGTAGCCAAGGGTCAATGAGGACTGGGGTGAATCAGAGTCTTGTGGCTATGCTAAGACTACTGTACTCACAGACTCACAGGAATCTTCAGTCTGCAGAAGACTTGCAGAAGACCAAGCTAATCAACATTCTAGCATGGATGGGTTTGGTGCTCATGGAGTCTCACTGATTGACAGCTGATGTCTGTCAGTTATCTGAAGAAGAAGAAATTGAAGATTGAGGTTCCAACAGGTTGCTTATGCTGCAGTGAATGCCTCTACATCCAAAAAGAATGCATATATCAAAAGACAGCACAGACTGGACTCAGTTGTTTATAAAGAAACATGAGGACATGGGAAAAATATGGCACAAAGGTAACATGAGAAATGGGTGGAAGAGTAGAAGGTGGGTAAAGAGAAAGAGCAGGGCTGAATGAAACCTATTAAAAAATTTCAGGCTAAAATAAGTTGTATAAGAGTAAGTCATTCTTGTAATATAAACATAAAATTAAAAGAAGAAATTCATCATTCAAGATTAGGTATCATTCAAGATATGGAATACAAGATCACAGAATATTTCCAACAATTAGAATCATATTAAGAGAAGAAAGAGTTCTTTCATTAGCATGAATCACTGATGACAGCTACAAGGAAAAGGAGCCAACCCTTCAGATCAGTTTTCCAGAAGTGCTTGTGGATCCTTTGTTTGCTGACAGGTTAATGTGTGCTCCAAGAAGAAAAAGCTTCCCACGGTCAAAAATAAGTCAGGAAATATGAGGTTAAATCAGGCTTCATTGTTGTGTGCTGCCCAGAGTGCAAGACTCTGCAAATGAGCTCTGTGGTTCTCCATGAGCAGGGGGGACAATAAAGAGAATTATGCAAAACTGCCTTAAGGTCTACACATTCTCTGAGTTTCCTCAAGGGTGTTATACCTTAGGGAAGGGTTAGAGTCCACCTAGTTTTTCTAAAGTATCTTTGAAACATAAGTATTCATTCATGTACATGTGTGACTATAAACACTGCTGTGTGTGTGTGTGTGTGTGTGTGTGTGTGTGTGTGTGTGTGTGTGTGTGTGTGTGTGTTCAAAGGACAGCTTTGGGTGTTAATCCTCAATAGTCATTGTCTTGGTGAGTGGTTTCAAATGAAGTAGGAAGTTAGTGTGATTGAATGAATGGATGGATGGATGGATGGATGAACAGAAGAATTGATTGGTAACAGTTTGCCCGAAGCAGGCATAATGTGGGGTCTAATGTCTCCTAGCACTGACTAGAGAGTGAGTAAAAGCTGAACAGAGGGGCAGTCACAGTCTAGCTGCCATTCTTAGAGTCAGGTTTAGGGTCATTCAACTCTTTGGAACAGAGGAGTCAGCTTAGCACAAGGTTCTCAGTACCCATAGGAGAGTAGAAAGGATCCCAGAGCATGTAAAAATCATCTCTATGACCCAGAACACAATGAAATCATAATAGAATGAGTACCATCTCTTAGTGTATTACAGCCAGTGGTAAGAATGCGCTTAAGCAGCAGAGAAAACAATGTAAGTTCTACAGATACAGAGCAGCCCTTTCTGAGCTCAGAAGGGATGCTGGCCGGCAGCTGCCTTTTCAGTATAGGATTGCTGCCCACTCATTCAAAAGACAAGCGAGCTAAGCATTCTTTAGATAATGCACTATTTCAATTGACTTCTATGACTTCTACGAACAAATAGGCATGTAGACATGAAAATGAGTAAACAAATATCAGCTGACAAATACTGACTGCATAATCTAGACTAGGCACTGTTCTTTTTAAAACTTCATTCATTCATTCATTCATTTATCCATTCATCCATCTATCCATCCATCCATCCATTCATCCATCCATCCATCCATCCATCCATCCATCCATCCATCCATCCATCCTTTTATTTTTGATAGGGTCTCATGTAGCACAGGCTGGTCGTGAACAATATCCTTGACTGTGTAGCCTAGGATGATCTTAAACTTCTGGTTTTTCTCTCTTTCCCTAGTAAGTGCTGACATTATAAGTGCGTACTATCACACGTGGTTTATATAGTGCTGGATAGAACCCAGGTCCCCATGCATTCTAGATTGGTACTTTAAATCTCTAACCTACTAAGATTTTTTTTCTAAGGTAAAGGACACAAAATTGAGTGAGTAGGAAAGGGGCGATAGGAAGGAGTTGGGGGCGAATTTGACCAAAATATAGTATATAATACACTCAAAGAACTAATGAGTTTATAGTCTTAATATATACACACATATATAATAGTTTAACTTTCCTATCTCTTTGAGATTGCTGTTATCCCATTTCCCAAACAAAGAAACCGATGAACAGAGCTATTAATGTTTCAATCAGAATGGTACAGTTAGGAGTTAGTGATACTATGCTTTGAATCCTGCCAACATAGTCAAAAGGAGTAGCAGTATTTATTCTATGAGTAAGCACAGCAATATACCTGTTTCAAATACGCCAGGTTTTGAGCACTCAGAACCCTGCACAGGTAAGAACAACAAATTAACATATGAATATAAAAACTTTTAGTCTTTTTATCTTCATCATAAAGAAAACTGGATTAGTCAAAGCATTTACATAGAATAATAGCTGCCCTCCGGGCCAGCTATTAATTTTTTTATCCTCTAAAATATTAATAGTGAGTTGCATGGCATTTCTAGATAACTTAGGGAATCATCTGGCCCTGTCCTTCCATAGATCTTCCAGGAAAAGGTTGGCATGCTGTGTTAGAGTAGGCGAGCTGCTCCCATGTAGAACAGCATAAATAACTGGCATGATTAGTGAGAAAATCACATCTCTGCTTTTCCAGAATTGTCTGGGAAAATACTCTAGTTCCTCATTTCCCTTTGGCAGATGACCTGCTGACCAAGCCTCCATTAGACACCTTTCTCATATGTCACCTATTTCCACATCACATCCCAGGGCCACAGCGTTCATTACAAGGGCTGGTTTTACCGCTGCGCACTGCTCATTACGAGTGACCTGTGTGCGTGCATTTACATCAGCAGTGAAATGACAGAAGACAAAATAGCAGAATTGGCTCATTTCCCAGTGAGCTTTTGTAAATTCCCCATGTGTCGCAGAGAATGCATTGTGGCTTATAAACCCCTATCAACTCAACATCAGGGAAACAATTGTAATCTCTGGTTGGCATGAGCTATTTTAGTGTATTGTAGCACTGTATTACATCCTTCCAACTCCTTTCCATCTTCTTTGGAAGCCTGGCAGATATGGTTCTTGCTCTGCACTCATTCCACAACCGCAACGGTTCCATGGTGCAGACTGTTGTTGGCGCTTTGAGGAAATGCAGGTTAGGACTTAGTCATCAAGACTTCATAGGGGTTAAGACACAAGGGCTGACACTGCCATCAAGCAGATATGGTTCGCCTCTCACAGCACTAATTGGCCGCTCAGTTCAATCACTATTTCTTTCTCCAAGACCCTTCACTGTCTCGGAGGAAGGGACAGCAGTCTCCCTTGGGTTCTTCCAAAATGTCTGCCGGAAGTCGACCCAGATGAGCAATGCAGCAGTTTGAGTTTGGTAGGAATAATTTAACTGTGCCGGTAGTGTGAGCTTGTCTATTTAACTGTTGCATATTGGCTGTTAAATGTTAACTCAAGTTCCAGAAAGCAAATAGAAGAGGTTTTTTTGAGAGGGAAGATTTTCCTAAAACTCTTAAAATCATTACACACCCAGAGAATATTATTCAAGTGGCCATAAATGTGTCACTTGAATAACATGCCAGTGGGAATAGGCAGAGTAAGACGAGAGGACGCGTCAGTGCCTGGGGACACACTGGAGACCATACATATCTCTAAAGATCCTACTGTTACTGCAGATCAAGAACGCAAGAGGAACGCCGAAATTTATGTAAACATTATTTATTTAATTACAAAACTCAACAAATTGAGTGAAGGAACTGTATATACAAAACTAGCCTTGTCAGGTGTATTTTTAAATACAAGTATTTAAAAATATACCTCAGTAGCTTCTCAGATTTAAATGGTAGCAGTGAATTAAATATGTACACATACTCTATAAGCCTTATAAACAGACCGTAGGACTCGAAATCTACCTTGAATAGTCTCCACTCTTTCTCAGCTTACTTAGAGTCCTATAATTCTTGTATATTTAGGCAGTATGAATAGTACCAAATGGATCTAGTCCAGAGCTGGCCATTAACGGGTTGCACGAGGAAATTGATTTATACCTTTCAATGCAAGGTTATACACGCTATCTTATTTGATTTTCATACTCACTAATTAGTGTAGTTTTATGATATAGGAATATATATGTATGTGTGTGTGTGTGTGTGTGTGTGTGTGTGTGTATCTTCCTAAAGATTAATGATAGCCTTTTCAATGAGTAAAACAAAATGATTCAAAATGACAACTTGGACCTAAAATATTTTCTGAATCAGAAATTAAAGGAGAGAAAAGAAAAGGAAGTATGAAGGACTTAAACACATGCTAATATTTAATGGTTGTGTCACTGGTGATTTTGATGAACAAAAATATTCCTATCTAGAAATTCCTGTCCCTTCCCAGTACTTCCAGGGGAGAAATACCAACGTGGTGATACATCCCAGACTCTTATCTTCCTAGAGGAGGATAGATAATCACTCTCAGAAATGGAACTCCCAGGAAGCTACTGCTGGGCTTTAGCCAAATGTATAGCATGTGATGGTCAAGTTTTGCCTTATACATATTCATGTTTATGCCATAGGTTGCTGCTGCTGACAAGTTTGGTCAGAGAAGCTTCCTTTTACAGCGAGTTGTAATTACTGTAGAGACTAGGATGACTCATGAAGGCTCAGTGCTAAATAGCAAAACATATTCCTCCCGCCAAGGCCTAAAGGCTATCATAAAGGAGGGGTTGGAAAGAGCCTGGGAGCTGGAAGAAGGGGTGGAGTGTGGTGGACCCTGCCTTTTGAGGGGCATGACATGGCCATTTCACACCAGAACTCGCAGAGCTTCGATTACTTACCTGCCTGTGACTGTGGAAGATTTGGCTTGTCTACATCCTGTTGTAGAGGAGGGAAGGAGCTCGTGAGGCCCCGCCCCTTCCTTAGAGTCTCCTCACTGGTTCTCAACCTTCCTAATACCGTGGGCCTTAAAAATAGTTCTTCATGTCGTAGTGACCCCCAACCATGAAGTTATTTCTCTGCTACTTTGTAACTATAATCTTGATGGCCCACAGGTTGTGAACCACTGGTCTACAGGGCAGTTTATGATGTTGGAGGAGAGATATATTTTGTCTTCAGTAGTGTTGTCACAACTAAGTTGTCCATTATCTTATAAGCTGCTCTTCACCCATATATCTATAAATAAGCCCAGTTTGGATACTTTAGATACTTTGGATACTTTAGATAACTTCTCTGTATGGCTCCCAAGTTGAACTTCAAGGGGAGCAAGGCATTCTTCTTGGACCTCTCCACCAGCCTCAGTTCCCTGAATAGTTGTTGGTGCCCACAAGCATCCCAAAGGACATTTCTTTGCTTCAACATGTGTAGAAAATGGTCAGGTCTGATTATTTCCAACTGTGACTCCAAGGCAAAACCAATGCAGGATGCTATACAAAGAGTGCTGGCATGGGGTAGAGTCTCAGTGGGATGGTGGAAATGGCCCGACTAGGGAGAAGCAAGGAAGAATGTAAGAAAGAATTACATAAACATTAAACTGATAACAGAAAGAGCAACAGGATATGGTCATGATCTGTCTACTCATGGTGTGACTTCCAGTCAATCGCCCCATGCCCTGGGGCCTTGGTTTCTATTCTAGTGAATGGTCATTTGGAATATGACTCTAAGTGGCTATGTTAGGAGCAAGCTTGGGAGTGGAGTGAATGTGTCAGGTCACTCCCTACGGTTCCTACTGAGAGTCCTGTCTGTAGACTGTTAATATTCCTTGCAGACGCTCTAAGAGCTAACCTCTTGGTAGAAGCAAGTATACAACTCCCACAGTACTTGATACAATTTCTTCTACCCAATGTATTCTTTCCCTTTACAAAGAAATCTGAATCCAGTCTCACGTTATAGCCAGAAAAGTTGGTTGGCCACCTTTGAATCACAAGATTCCAGTGACAATGGATTACTTTTTTTCCTTTTTTGTCAACTAATGAGTTTAATTAGAGTTACTAACAGGAACATGGGAGAGGTGATGGTTATTTATAGAAGCATGAATAACTCAGCGGGAGTTACACTGATGGAGAAAATGTTTCTCTCTCTCCCAGCAACCATTAACTGCCAATAGATCTTCAGGAAAAGGTGGGGCCTCGTGAACTGCTCCCTCTTCCTTGATAGGTTGTGATTGGTTCAATCTTATGCACGTCTTATGTAATTAATGATAGCTGAGTAGTTCCTGTAAATCAGACGACATGTGGCCCTCTGTGAGTGGCCTCTGAGCAGTATGCAACTGAGGTTCGCCCAAGCCACATTGTAGCACCTATTAGTGTCTCGTTACTGGTACTGTGAATATTTTCAGGATACTTGGTTGTGGCCAAAATTCTCCAAACTACAAACTCCTGATGAATTTCTATGTTTATTAATCATATAAAAAGCTTTTATGTTCATTTAGTATTCTTTTCTATGAAGAAATGCTATATCATAATATTTTACCCAGGAGAATATTTATTACTCTTACTTTAATGCAAACAACACTACTGATTTGGAAACCATATCCTGTTGCTCTTTCTGTTATCAGTTTAATGTTTATGTAATTCTTTCTTACATTCTTCCTTGCTTCTCCCTAGTCGGGCCATTTCCACCATCCCACTGAGACTCCTGCTCTACAGGTTAAATGTGCAGTCCCATGGGAGACTGAGAGCAAATTGTTTGGCATCATGGAACTGTCTTCCAGTCAACAGGCAGTATGAAAATGACTTCGTCTTTGAATTCCCTCAGCCCAGGACAGGGTTCAACCCTTGTCTTTTGGCATTCAACTTCTTCCTGACTTGTCTCTGTGGTGATTGAGAGCTAGAGGGGGCAGGAACCAAGCCTAAGTCATTGTACCCCTCACATACTCCCACTTGCCACATAGCAAACTCAATAAATATATTGTAGATGGATTTCAGTTGTTGAGGCACCCACAATGATATGTCAAACTGCAGTACCTGGGTGTGTTCATCCGTGTGAGGCTTCTTTCTGATGTTCCCTTATTTATTTGAAGAACAGATCTCTCAGAAGACAGCCATCCTCTCTCCTTACTGAACGTTCATTAGTCAAAGCAAAGTCATGTGCAGAACCTTATTATTCCAAGACCATCCAACTTGCTAAAAATCATGTATTCCTTTTTAAAATAGCCTTTTGCCCCTCATTTCCTTCTTTCCTATATATGTTTCTGAACTTCCTCTTCCTGTGATGCTTCCATGTAAATACATTCCATCCTGTGTGATCTAATAGCATTTTATTTTAGTAGATTTACCCCTTCAAACTTCAGCAAAAGTGGAAGGGATCCTCTAACCTTAGCATCTTAGCTTTTCTCTCACTGCTGTAATATAATCCCTGGCAAAGCAACTCAAGTAAGGAAGAATTTATTTTGGCCCATAATTCTGAAGTTTGTGACAGCAGAAAACCATGGTGATTGGAGAACAAGGAGGGACTGGTCATATTGTGTTCACAAACAGGAGGCAGAGAGAGACGAATGCTGTCTCAGCTAACCACCCCCTGTGTATGTTCTACAACCACAGCCATGGCATGGTGCTGCCCACATTCAGAGTGGGGCTAACCACCTCAATGAACCTAATCTAGATAATCTTCTACAGATGTGCCTAGAGGTTCATCTTCTACATGGTATTAAGTCCTATGAAGTTGCCAATCAATCATAATCCTCACATCGAGTAGGACCTATTTGGGGATTTTATAAAGCAGCAGGAAAATAGTTAAGTTCCTCAGAGTCCTTAGGAAGTCAGATTATATAGAGAACATGTTAATTCCAGAGAAGTTACATAAGACGGAGGGCAAACCTAATAAGACAAGAGATTTGCTAAAACTATACATAACATACTCTTTCTGCCTACTGCTAATAAGCTCTGAGTGCTGATTGCCCACCCACTGTCCTTATAAATCCACCTGACAGTAGGGTGCTGTTTGCCAGAACGCCACCAGAAGCCAAACTTTCAGTTCCGTTTTCCCGGGATATGGCTGATTTGGTGTGGTCTCCCTGCCCACGTGTGAAAACTTCCATCTTATCATTATGAGACCCTTTTAGGTGGTCTGATTTTTCCCTCCTAGCCAAGGTCAGATTAGCTGGCAGTTCTTTCTGGCTTTCTATCTCCTATGTTTGGGCACCATGTGCTTTTATTATTACTTTGAGATGTATGAGTGGTGGGGAAGCCGAGGCAGGGTAATGGGATCAAGCCTCTCATTTGCTCAGTTTTGTGGCATCTGAATGGTGGTAGGGATGAGACAGAAGCAGCAGATGCCACCTGCGATCTTCTGTCCCGGGTCCACTGCTTGGCCCGCCTGCCTCATTCTGAATTCCTCTGGCGAGTGTGTCAGCACCTGATGCCTCTTCCATTTTCATTCCTATATTTCACTCTGGGAGCCTGATACATGGCTAGGCCTGTGACAAGAATAAATTTAAAAGGATGCAAGCTACAGAGAGCCCTGAATGCATTCCAGGGAAAGGTCTATGGGGGCAACAAAGAAATCATCTCTAACTCATTTTTGGAGCATTGTAACAAGGGCATTTTCCAGGGGAGAAAAATCATATTTTATTGTTGCACTTGTAATGTTCACAGCTGTTAAGGACTTTGCCACCTCTAAATGACAATATATTACGGATACTATTTCAGCAGCTGTAAGGGAAGGCAGGGTCCATGCCCAGGGCTGGCCTAGGCTCTTCCAGGCAGCTTCTCTTTTTGTCAAACATAAGCACTTACTATCTTGCTGCTGGAATTGGGGAACGGGTTTTAAATGAATCTTGTTTTGTGTCAATTCATGTCCACAAAGTAAATTTTAATAACAAGAGGTGATATGAGAAAGACATGATGCCATCCTGACGATATCACCTTGACGATGTCACCTTGACGATGTCACCTTGACTAGCCCACCTCCACAGTGACAATGCTGGATTTACATACTTGCCCCTTTGCTTGGTTTTTATGTGCGTGATAGGGACCTGCACTCAGTTGTCTTGCTTTCTTGGCAAACGCTTTTGCCACTGTGTGAACACCCCAGTCCCATGGCTAGTATACATGTGATCCATGGTAACTATTTGGGTTATAATCTTACGTTTTTCATATTCATTTGTACAATAAAAATAGTGGGGATTCAGGGTAGGCTCAGAGGGGAAGAGCATTTACTCTTTTTGCAGAAAATCTAGCTTGGGTCTCCAGTACCCACATGGTGGCTCATGACCATCTGTACCTCTATTTCCAGGGGATCTGACATTCTCTTTCAACCTCTATACAACATACACTCAGCGCACAAACATACATGCAGGCAAAACACTCATAAACATAAAATGAATCTTAAAGGATTTTAAAAAGTGGCCAGGAACCAGATGAGTGGTTAAGGACAGGAGCTCCATAGAACGATTCTGGCTTCACATTCTCGCTTCCTGATTCAATAATTTCATGACTTTGGATAAGTTCCTCAAATTCTCCAATCCTTACATTTCTCCTTGGTGAGGTAGACACCATACTATATATTTCACAGTGGGGATGTGAGAATGGAAAATACCATATGCAGTTTTTAATGTATTTAGTACTTCAAAGATGTGAATTATTCTCAAAAAGTGGCAGCAGCTTAAGTGACCTAGAGTGATGGCATCAGAATCTCAGAGAGGAGTATTATGGGAACAAAACCAAACTAAAACAGAAGTCTAAGGAAGCACCAAATCCATCAGAAAGAAGCTTGAAGTGTGGTACAAGCCTGGCCTTTCCCCATCATACAAGAATGGTTTCTTTCCTATCTCATCCGTTTCCAAGTCTCTGATCATTATTTTAAATAAATTGATGGTAGTATTATCTAAGAAACTCTTTTAAAGATGGGGGTCTCATGTACCCCAGGCTGGCCTTAAATTTTATTTGTAGCCAACAGATTTAATGATTTTCCTTCTGAGGAAAATCTGTACCACAATGGATCGGTGCGTGTGGTGCTGGGAATCATAGCAGGGCTTCGTGCATGTTAGGTAAGCACTCTACCAACTGAGGTCCAGCCTGAGCCCTTCCCAAACATCTGAGAAATGGAAGAGAGGTCACATTCAAGGAACTCAGAGACAACCTTTGGGAAACTGAACTCCATATCTAACACTTAGATTTACAGGTTCCTAAGCAGACCTTTGTCGATGCAAACAAAATTCTATCCAGAGACTAATTCTCTCCAAGTAGATTCCCGAGGACTTGATTTAAAAACCAAAATGTTAATTGATTTGCCTTGCCTAGCTATAACTCAGTTGGTCAGAATATATTCCCCATAATAGGAAAGCCAAGGCTGACACTGAAAAGTTACATTCTTAAAGACAGATGAAGGGTGAGAAAGACAGCCATGATGACTGTCCTCTGGAGTGTGTGTGTGTGTGTGTGTGTGTGTGTTCTGTCAGCATGTCCACTGAAAAACATTGAAAACGATAACTTTTCAATAACCGATTGTTATGTTGAGAGAGAGAGAGAGAGAGAGAGAGAGAGAGAGAGAGAATAAAACAACAAAGAAAGAGCAGAGAGAGAGAGGAAGAGAAAGGATGGATGTTGACTGTCACCAAACCAGGAGAACCTGAGCCCTAGTCATAATCACCCTGCAGCTCATAGATCATATACCCAGATTTCTTGTTAAGTCCTTGCTTGGTGTACTTGACCACAGACAGGGTTGGTAGCCCAGCAACAAATCTTTGCTTAAACAGATATCTTAGAAAAATTCAGAGTTTGATTTTTGTATTTAAATTGTGTGTGTGTGTATGTGTGTGTGTGTGTGTGTGTGTGTGTGTGTGTCCATGTGGATGGGTAAGAAGACAACATACAGAAATCAGTTTTCTCCTTCTACCCTGTAGGTCCTCAGGCTAGGTGGCAAGTGCTTTTACCTGTTGAACCATTTTGCTAGCATAAAATGCAGAATTTTTGAGATTTTTGGATTTTCGAAAGCAGGCTGGAGCCACAAGAAATGGGGCAAGGTAGAAGACTGGTTTCCACTCTCTTATCACCAGGCTCACACAGTGATATTTTACTCCCCTCCCCGGCCCCTACAAAACCTCTTAGTGTTTTGCTTCAATTTAAACTCTGTCACTGTGGAAAGCCCTGCATATTTACCACAGATGAGCTTTCAGTCTCATATCTAAGGAGAAAGCTTAAATGAGTTCAGAAATGGATTTCTCACTTTTAAAACCTCGATTTCCTTACATTAGATCTCCTAGTATTGCCTGTCTGTCTTTAACAATAAGCTGTAGGCTTGAGCGTCTCTTCTCCCCTCCCTCCTGAAGGGGTATTGCTTCTGTTACACCTCTAATCTCATCACTCAGTCCAGTACCCATTGCACAAATGAACGACGACAGACACGGCCCTTAAAATTCTATTATGTTCCCCTCCATCCCAAGGACCTTTCCAAAACAGACCAGGAATGTGTAAACCAAACTCAGTAATCCACAAATTTTAGGACTGTTTTGTCTTTATTCTGATTTCCCTGTTCATC
>NC_046155.1:227720643-227768143 GCF_011064425.1 Rattus rattus | reverse complement strand
CATTCTAGTCCTTTCTTTGGCCTTGGTAATGTTGGGATATATAGAACATCTAAGAAGTAGACTTAGGAGTAGAAGACTACATTATGAGGGGAATCTCCCCTAGAAGGGGTTAACTAGATAGTTCCTATGATACCCAAGTTGATTCTCATGAGGGTGGCTGTTAGAAAAGATCCAGCATGCCCCTCTCTGTGCTCTGGCTTCATTTCTTTCCCTTTTGCATGCATTCTTGCCCTAAGATCATCTGTCAGAATATGTCTGGCCAAGGGGTCCCTCAGCAGAAGGGACCAGTGGGTCCCTGACCTTGGACTTTCATTTTCTAAAGCTAAATATGTAGTTTTTATAAGTACCTATTCTCTGTCATTTTGTTATAGCGATGGAAAATGGCATATAATATATATTTATATATACATATATGTGTAGCACACATGTATATAATATAAATATAACATATAGATATATATGTGTATATTATATATGTATATAAACAAATATAAAATAATTGCAGAATAAAAGTAAACATGCAGAGGAAGAAGTAGGAATAAACCAAAAATGTGTGGAGGGACAATAGTCATTGTTTCTTTCCAAGTTAGACAAAATATTTTCGTCTCATTGACTACAGATCCGAGAAGGTCCACAAACCATAAGCACAGGAAACTGAAGAGGGAAACTACACTGAAGCACAGCACAGCCAAATCGCTCAAGCAGAGGTAAAAAGAAATCCTGCAATTGTCTCTAGTGGAAAAGGACATGCTATGTCAGGAACAAAGACGTGTGTGACAGCAGGTTTCCCTCTGGGTTCAAGATGAAGGAGCTCTCTAGCAGACCTACAAAGCACATTACAAAAATAATAAGTCTTTCAAACTCAAAGTCACTAGCCATAGGTAGAAAAATTGATCTGTACAAATTGATAAAGACGACTAGAAAAAAATTTGTGAACTTGAGTAAGGCAAAGATATGGTAGACAGGTAAAAACCTCCCCAAAGAGGAGTCATTAAAAAAAAAAGTTAAGTTGAATTTAAACTAAATTAAGAACTTCTGCTCTGTGAAAGGCTCCAACAAGAGAAAAAAAAGCAAAGTCCACAAATAGGAACTGGGATTTGCCAAATTATTCAAAAATTATCAAAAATTGAGCAACGTTCAATATAAAACAGACAAAAAATTTAAAAGAGACATTTTACAAAAGAAAATATATGGATGGTGAATAAGACCTTGAACAGTTGCTCACAATCATTAGTAATGAGGGCTATGCAAACTAAAATCACAATAGATATTACACATGCCCGTATGTGTACCAGAATATCTGTATGGAACTCAGCAGACAGGGATGAGGGGATATGGAGGAGAGAAGACTCCCACACACTGCCTGTGAAAATGTAAAATGCTTCAATGATTGTGTGCGTTTAGAGATTTTGGTCATTTTCTTAACATTTGACTATTTAGAACATGGATCCCACTTATTCTGTGCCAAGTTCTTCCTCCTAGACAAAGTGATACATTTACTTACATGAAGGTTTGTACGCGATGTTCAGAGGTTTATTATACTGTGTATAAAAAGTCAATGGGTCAAAACAAATTGTAGTTTTTCATGTAGAATGCACCATCACTCAACAAAACAAAGCATTAACATATGATTTTACAGGAGTGAATCTTTCAGTGAATATAATGAATGAAAGAAGAACATTTGAGCATATTCTAGAAGTCTTAGCACTATTTATTTTATTTTTGAGATTGTATTTTAATTACAATGTCTGTCTTCTCTTTTCTCCCCCAACCAATCACATATACTCCATTATCCTTCAAATTTATGCCCTCTTTCTTTTCATTATTATTGCATGTATTTATATACACACATATTCCTATATATAACCCCTTGAGTCCATATAATTTTACCCACAAGCATTATTTGTCTTGCCACTGTTTTGAGATCAGCAATCACTCTGTACCCCAGGCTAGCTCAGAATTCACTATGCAGTTCACCCTAGCTTCAAACGATCCTTCTTCCTCAAGTTCCTGAATACCAAGGCCTCAGGAGGGATCCACCATACCTGTCCATTCCAGAATTCTTTTTTTTTTCATTTAAAAATTCTTAAAATTTATTTTTTCTTTCATATATTACATTCTGACTGCGGTTTCTCCTCCCCTCCCCCACCTTCCCTTCACCCGTAGATCCACTTCTCCTCTAGATGCAGACTAACCTGTAATGACAGAGAGTATGTAGCAGTCATCTGGAAATGAGGGGCAGGGGTTGGATCTCTTGAATGTGATTAATCACTCTGCTGCTCTCATGGATGTACGTATATGTCAGAATTTATCAAATTGCTAATTGAAATATGGCTTATTGCATCAACAAGTCTTTGATATTATACCATTAAAATCCTTAAAATGATAAAAATAGTAATGGTAACAGGCTCTATGATCATTTTTTCATTTATTAGTGTAATCTTTTAAAAAGCAACTTTAGTTTAAAACTATTGCACATAGTCACTGACTTTTTCCCAGTTTCTGTGAGCTCTTCTGGGTTCTCTGACTCCAGATTGCAGGAGATATAATCAAGAAGTCCCCTTGGCTGCATGCCTACCTCCTAATTCAATTGGAAGAGAACTCACATCCATCCTTACTGAAGATGTTGGCTGGGTATTTTTCTTTGCTGTCAGGATAAAATCTTGCACATTTCTGGCTGATTGTTGAATGCAGTATTCCTTTTATTTATTCTTTCCATGACTGGATCCCAACCTCAGATCCCTTGTCATTAGCTGCTTTCAGTGCAAATTCATAACATACCAGCTGGGTTTTTGTCAGTAAGAGAAAGAGAACAAAAGAAAACACGCAAGCCAAGGTGGAGTTGCATGTAGTCTCATAAATCGGAGAGTGCTACCCCATTGTTTCTGCCATATCCTATTGTCTAGAAGTCAAAGGTCCCCATAGTCAAGAAGAGATTCTACAAGGGTTGGTCTACAAAAGCATGGAATCATCTTAGTGTGGTGTAGCATGTAGAGTTTTCTTTCCTTGATAACATTAGTGGTAACATGTCAATAACATGGTTCTTGGTTGTGTGACACATGCCCTATAGCAACCAGGTCTTTTTCAAGTCTAAGTATTATCTGAGTGGTATTATCTTCTGTTTGGGGCTCCCTTCTGTTTACTTTTGTTGGAACCTGGAACTGAATTCCATCAAAAGCAGTATTGTGTATTCATAGGAAATGAGCACATGGCTTGTTTCTTTTTTTCAATCTGTAAGTATAGTTTCTTTCCACTGCGTTTAATATGTTATTAATTTCTAAAGTATTATAATGCAGTGAATAATTAATCATGAGTCTTAGCTGTATTCCTTTTAAACATGCTGCTAAATAGATTTCTGGGCTTATTTATATTTTAATTAATCAGTTTTGCTGCATCTAAATTTAGAAATAAGCTTAGCCTGTAGTTTTCTATTTATTTTATGGAAATTTGCTATGCTAGCCTTAAAGAATAAGGGAAGCTCTCTAACGTTTTACTTTCTTTGGCATTATTTATGCAATATGGGTATTAAACACTCTTTAAACATATGGTAGAATTTCTCCATAAAACCAGAGATTCTGCTGCTTCCCACAAAGCAGCTGGGTAGCTCCAGGGCAGTGGCTGTGTGGTCACCATGGTCATTATTCAAAGGCTTTTCCACTTTTGTATTTATTTTTCTGGAGCGTAGGAAGCCTTTTAGAAATGCTCACCCCACTCCTGATCCTCCCCCTGGACTTTATCTGGGCATTGTTGAGAGTAGATATAGATGTGTTTTGTGAGTTTTGTTGTTGTTGCTTTGTATTTTGATTTAAGCATCTCTTCCCAGTGCATCTGATGTGCTTTAGAAAAATGTTGAGGCTCATCTCAATTTCTAGTTACTTCATGTATTTTCTGTCTACCTTAAAGATTTACAAAACTGTTTTCCAGATGTGACAGGGACTTTGTACACATGAACTCATAGTGTCTGTGACCATGAGCACAAGACCCAAACAAGAACAAGCCAGCCTAAATTCTAGCAAGGATGAGGGAGGAGCTCACAAAGTCCTACCCATGGCTGAGAATCTTTTGACAATGGATGTCTACTGGCACACAGAGAATCAATTTTTCTTTGGGAATGAGACTCTAATAGGTGACCCATGATCAAGTGAGTGGCTCTACACTCATGCATATACTGGCGGCATTGATTGGATTAGGTTTAAAAGAGCACATGAAGTTGGGAGAGGAGAGTGATAGTAAGGGTGCTGGGGGAATTTATAGAGATGGAGTGGATTTAATTAAAGCAAATTTTATTCGTGTATGGCATTCTTAAATAACAAATTTAAGTGGGAATTTTTGTTTTTGTTGGAGACTTAGTTGTGTCCTGTGATATTTTTCTGGAAACTGTTCTATGAGAGGATGTTTTGCTGAAGCAGACACATGAGGGGATGTTTTGCTCAGAACAAACGTGGCGTTTTTCTGGAAGCTGTATGGTGAGAAGGCATGCCTTGTTTTGCTAGAGAGGATACTTGATAGGACATGGGATGTTTGGAAGAAGTATCAGTATAACCCAACAATGAAGGATGCTCTGATATTGATTTGCCTTTCTGGTCTTCACTGGGCTTCACTGGTGCTGGTCTTTGATGGTGCTGGTCTTCTTTATTGATCTTTGCTTGCTGTGAATTAATAGAAAGAAATGCACCAAATATCTTTGGGCGGTATTCTAGCTACAGCTTGCCACTTCAGGGGACTTGCGTCAATCATCAGAGCCTCAATAGCTTCTTCTGGATCATGATTGTTTTTGGTGTTTTGCCAGTGGACTGGACTGCTGACAATGAAGATTGAAATCGTCCCACAGAACTACTTCTGAATAGGTCCATGTCCCCCTTCTCCTTTCTTCTTCCCCTACCTTTGGTTGGTGGGCTATAAGGGAGGTTGAAGCATTTAAGAAGCTTTATTAAAGTAGGTTTTGAGAAATCTAAGCCCACAAATCACTTTTGAGAGACAACCCATACAAGTGCCATTTTGAAGGAATGGGGTGAGACTGTAAATCAAATATTTGTTATATTTGCCATCTTGACCCAGCTTTAGGGAACAGAGTGTTGAGTCAGACTAAGGAGTTGGAACTTGTTAAGTAAAATACCAGAGTCCTTGAATGTGCACCTGAACTTACTCTGAAGGCCGTCTTGGAAGCCAGCTGAGCGGCCAAACTAATATTGGCAGAGCACTAGACTTTTAGAAAGAAGCATGTTCATAATCAGACTTATGAAATTAATTGGAGCAGAACATGATTTTTAAAACTTTAAAAAACACGATTCAACATTCCCCAATCCTAAGGATTTAGATTATGGTTTTAAAGCAGGATTTGAAGGAACATCTCCTAAGGTGGAAGTGGCTTCTATCTTATTAATAAATAAAGCTATAGTGAATAAATGTTTCAAGTTTCCGTACTTTCCAAGATGATAAGTCCTCAATAATGCAAATCCTGTGACAGACAGCTAAGCCATGCATTCATATTTCGATGTTGTCATTCAACTGAACATTTGATGGATAACACTGAATGCCACAGAATTAAATTGATTCTGGTAATTAGTGTTTGCATAATTACCACGGACAATGCAAAGCAATTAAATTGAAATAAGATGAGACAAACTAAAGCTGAAGAAAGTAAACATGAGCTTAGAAGGTTTTCAAAAAAAAATTATCTGATACCCTTCCTTCCTATTTCAAAGTGATTGGTCTATTGCACTGTCTCATTAACACATTCAAGAGTTACTGGCGTTTTGGAGAAACTGAGATGAGTTTAAAACTAATTTGTGATACAAAAGATAATATTCATTATGATGGCTGTGAAGAGTCTATAGCAGGTAACTAATTGAACTATCAGAGACTGAGACATGCAGGTCTTCCTACGTGAAAAATGTAGCCCTTGCCAAAGGACTGCATGTGCAAATGTTCCGGATAGGGGCTGCCCTCGCTTTCTACCTGTCCCACTGGGGAGTGTGTTAGAAAGTGGTACATTTGTGGATCCCAAAGGGACATGTGCCATGCTCACAGGTGTCCTCCTCACCTTGGACCAACACCAAATTCAATTTGCCAACCTGGAGAAGGGCAAACTTTCCACTCACTCGGCCAACTAATCTTATCTTGGGCAAGATGCCTGTATTCTTCTAGGCTTTTGTCAAGGTCAATGTCAATGTTATTCCCTATGGTAGCGAAAGTGAAGAAAGGACTGGAAACAAGGGAAGAACAGTGGCTATGGAAGAAAAAAGGGGCCAGAGAAAGATAACTACACCCAAGAAGATACTGTAAAGGAAAAGTGATAGTCGCTGCCTTCTGTGCTGCTAAACTTGTAAGTTTTGAATGTCCATTAATTTATAACATTAATAATGTGCACACAAAATGATTAATAACAATGTCTTTTGTTCTAGGTTGGTAAAGAAATCAAGTATTCATATGCCTTTTCACCTTTTAATTACCTTCATTATGACATTATCAGTGTTGGGACAATAAAATTAATAAAATATTAAAACTTAAACTACTGCTTTCCCTCCAGCAACCGATTAATGTTGAACTGCCACATCCCCTTCACCCTCAACAAATGGAAACAGAGCTGGTGACTTCTCTGGAAGACTTAATGCTGCAAACAGAAAAAACCGAATTAATTGATACCTTTATAATTCTTGGGATTTTTTCCAAATAGTCTTTTTTTTTAAATGTCTAGCTAATCTCAGAGATAAGGAAATGAAAACGATCTATTGAACGGTCTTCTATGCATGAAGGATGAACTGCACTATGAACTGTACTTGTGAGGGGAAAGGGGGCTGTTAGGGGTTCCAAAGTCACCGGGATTCTGAGCATTTCTTGAGTTTTTGTCCCTAGGATTCAATCTTTATGGCGTGTGTCTTTAGAGTATCATAAGGCCAGAATTACATGACTCGGAGATGCTCCAACCAACTGTGAGGGGCAGCTCTGAAATAAAATTTGAAATGGCACAGTAATCCTCAGCTTTTTATTATAATTTTATTTTATTTTTAAGCAGCACTTACATTATAGCAAAATGCCCCTTGTGTCTGCTAGACTTGGGTACAAATGAAGTAGAAATTAGATACACAAGCATGCCTAGGACATTCAATCATGGAAAACCTTCATTCCCGTGTAAATTAAAATGATCCTCTGCACAGATGCAAAAGAACTCATCCAAGTAGAAACATTTACATGTAATTTACAGAATGTTTTCTCCCTTGGAAGCAATTGCTTCCCCCAGAATCATAAAAAACTACACTTTAAATGTTGACTAATGCTCAAAGACACTGAACCAAGCTAATAAACTCCACAAATTGAAAGAGATCCAAATGGGAAAATGGGAAATAACCATATATTTTGATCTTCTCAAGAAATGTTTATCTGATAGTAATTTTAGGTACTGTATTAAGCAAATTACTTAAATTGTAACTACCTATTTTATAAATTTTTTCCTTAATGATAGGGCAATATATATATATATGCGCTTGTGTGTTTATATATGTTTATATAGGTATATATGTATAAATATATGCATACACACACTAGATCTGTATTGCTAATGTGGATGTTTAAATTCCGCACTGAAGTTTTGTTTTTCATATTTTTCTTGGCCCTCATACCGACATGCTCATAATAATGACTTATCTGTCATTAGGAGAGCAGTTTTGCTGAACCAGAGGCCCATCAACACAGTAAGTGACTTGGCTGGAGTTACCAACATGGAAAACACAAGAAGGTTTTGCTTAGAGCGTGTACAATGCTTCCATCCCCGTGATCACTGCTTGTAACCTTGGTTAGTAGGGCTAATCATCCCCCTGCCCATTCCTTATATTCCATATCTATGAAATGAAAGTAATAAGCAGATACTGTTAGTTATTGCTCTGTGGATAAACAGGATACTTCCAGTTTTGTGTCTAGGGAAATGCCGGGGAATGAAGGGATAAAAATTGGGAATAATTAGATCCTAAGATTTAGGATGTCGCTGCAGCTGAGACCTTTGCAGCCCTGGCTAAGAGAGAATTGGGATGTAGAAAGAATTCTCATTGTCTTATCTACAAGCTTCCTTTCATCAGGAGAAAATATGCCCTGAGCACCGCCCTCCAAGAAGATTCACCTTTTTATTTAGATGAGGCATTCAAACTCATGGTGGGACATCCTTGACTGGACCACCTCCAATGCTTCAAAACTCTTCTAAAGCCATCGTATTTTTTTTTTAATACGGCAAATTCTCAAGGCAAAGGGCATCAGGTTAAATGCAAGCTCCCTAAGGGTTTTGCTGTGAGGAGCTGAAGTTAACATAACTTGCTACAGCTCCTGGTGGTCAGGTCTGAGGGCGGTAAGCAATTTTAGCAGGGCTGCCATTTTGGCAGGTCTCGCGGGGCTATTGCTCTGTGCTCCAATCTGATGGGAGCAGACACTTAGGTGTTGAGATGCAGAGCACAGCCAGCAGCTATTGTGCGCTGTGGCAAGGGAAGAGCTCAAGAGGTTTAGTCTCTGACAACCAGGTTTCAAGATGATACTTTGTTATGAAAATCAGGTGCCAGAGGGAAACCTCCCCTGTGGGGAGGCCCTAGTATAAGCTGGCAGGTAAGCAGAGATGTGCTTAGATGCTGTGTCTGCTCCTTGGGGAGGGTGTGACAAGGCCAGTGAAGAAGGCGAGGGTCTGATATACCATTTATCTATCTGTGCCACAGGGAACCCTGACAGCGGAGTTGGAGAAAGCCTCATTTTGACCGCAGCGGCTTCTAAGCGGATGCCTTCTTTGCGCAGACTCCTCTTGGATAATGAACCGCCTTAGCTCGTTGCATTGCTGGGCGTCAATCACACTTGCTCAGAATATTAAGAGCTCCTGACAAAACAAAATCAACCAGCAACCACCACCACCACCAACAAACTTCAAAATAAAACAAAAGATCTTGGCTTTCTTGTAATTGCTACAGAGCTGTCATTTCTGGGAATAAATAGCCCGTGGTTTCTTCCTCTCGGAGCCCCTCCTGGGTTGAGTCGGGCCATCTATATGGAAGAGGGGTGTGTATGTGTGTGCTATGGCATGTATATATGCAGTTTTCTTCCTCTGTAACCTCTGTCAAATCGTTCCAGTAAAAACTTTAAAAGGAGACTAGATCTAGCCAGGGTCTATCAGGGCTGCAGAACTGCATTCTTGGAAGGGCAGGGACTGCAAATGAGTAGGACCTGAATCCACAACCTTATGAAATCACATAGATAAGCATATATGATGTCTAATGTATTACATAAAATACTATTTCATGTATAAGCAATCTGGTATTCTTCTCCAAAGACTCTAACTCACATTTTGATTCTGTTCTAGAACTGTCTTCTAGAAAGTCCCTGCTTAGGCAGTGAGGTGATAGAAACCACGCAGGGCGCTAGGACTGAACGGCATTGAGGAGTTGCCAAAGGAGACATTAGGCAACAGCTGCAAAAGAAGCCTGGAGGTGAAACCAGAGTCTGCGCTGGAAAACAGCAGAGCTCTAACAAGGGATTGTCTGAGGAGAACAAGAAAAATCCAGGCCCCAAACACAACTAACAAAGCAATTCATTTTACTAAGCTTTTCCCTATCCCTGACCAGAAGGTGTTACAACGCCCAAGGTAGGCAGCCTACAGCAAGTCCTATCCTTTGAGGATGAATGGGTTTATCAGAGGTTTATGCCCCAAATAACAGACACCTAGAAGACAAGTGGGTTGATTTGTATTCTATCTACTGAACAGTCTTTGGTGAGTTATTTTGATATCCCAAAAATCTCAGTTTCTTCTGAGAAGATGGGTATAAACATCTTCCTCCACATTCACAAGAGTTTTGTGAAGGTTAAATTAGCAAACGGATTAAGTCAAAGTCAATCACCCGGCTTGCAGGAGACAGACCATAAAAGAGTTTATTAGCCCTGTTGGTTTCCATGACTTCATGATGTTGCCTGAGTAGTCGAAAGAGAAACAGAAGGAAGGCTGAGGGATGGCTAGATAGAGCTGGGGTAAGAGGACACCCTGATTTCCTTTCCACGGGGTCTTGAGTTGGATGGAAAGAAAGCAAGAGCCTCTTGGTGTCCAACACCCTGTGGTAGAACAAGCTAATTTATATTTATATACCATGTTCCATCAGGAAGCCCGAATCTGGTTGGTGTCTAGGAGCACTTACTCATCGGCACGCCATTATTCTTTAAACATGTACTGCGAGCTAGCTAGTAAATGGTCCTGCAGGACAGGCTTTTAGGAAAACAATCCCCCATTGCTTTTTGCGCACTGTTTTCAAAAGCCTCCGTTAATAACTGCATTTCGATCAGATCTCCGTGCACAAATGAACCTCCCATCAAAACTCTAAGGGCAACCCATGATATTATCTTTGCCAATTGAAATTCTCAAGGTGAAATACATATGTGCTGTAATTGGCACCTTTGAAACATCATTTTCCCACGAAAAGCTTTCAGCGCTGCCGCCAGCAAATGCAGCCTGGCAGGTCTGGAAAGGCCAGGTCTGAGTATGAATGCTTCATTACCAGTAGGGCTTTACCCAGGTGACAGAGTTTCAGCTCCCTGTCAATCAAGCCTATTGCTGGTCTCCCAGGAGTCCATAGGCACCACGCCAGAGAGGCATCAGCCTGTGCAGACAAATAATTACCTGAGCTGAGTGAGCCATTTCACGGAAAGGCAAAACTCTTTATCAATAAGGCCTGGCCAGAAGCAGTTTTAAAAGCTACAGCTTGTTCAGTGCAGCCCGGAGAGCAGAGTGGTACAGAGGAAAGAAACACCGGCCATGATCTGTCTCCATGCCACAGGCAGTCCTTGCTAATCTGCACAGTTTCAAATTTCCATGACAGTCAGGTGGCTTCATTTGATACCACAGTGAAGCCTCGATGCACAGATCCTTCCACTCCTTAGAGTAACTTTACTCCAAGATACTCAGGAGATACTCCAAAGGCTCCAGGAGATGGCTGTGTCTCACCAGTATCATGTGATAATGAAATCGTAACAGCTCCTTACTTAAGTTGTACTGTCAGTCTCCTAGAGAGAAATTGGACCAATTAACAAAATCTACATTTGCATCTCTCTGTCAGTCATCTGTCTTTCTATCGCTGCAAGGCATATAACATAGCGTCTATATGCTCATTTACATATGTTGTTGCTATACACACATCTATGTTTATATAAATATATCTCACCTATTTTAGTTTGGCTTCAGCTAAATTTTTATAGTTTTTACATCTAATTTTCTTTTGGTAGTTCAAAATTAATTCCACAATAGACCACATGCTTTATGCTAGACAGCCTGCATTAGGACTTCTGAGTGATCATATAACATTTATACTTATTTATGGGATATGTTATTATAATTTAATATGTATATTTAATTAAAATAATCAAATCTGGCTAGTTGGTTTTTTTCTTCTTAAACAGCATTTCAACATGTTTAAAACATTCTTCAATTATTTTTGAAATGTGCAATTACTTTTTGTGAGTGTAGAAAAGATCAAGGGAAGGGGAGATGGTGAAAATGTGGAAAGTTGGCACCAAACAGTTCAACAAAGAGAAGTATTTCTAATGTTACATTGTACTAAGATGTTTCTTGGGCCATCTTCTTGGTTCCTCATAACAAAGGCACACACCAGGAACCAGGAATTGTTTTATTAATGGTTTAGGGGAATCTTAAGTTTGGAGGGGCAAAAGAATATCCTTAGATATTACTAAACCATAAGTGTGGATTCAGCTAGAGTCCACCCATCTACCTCCAAAATACACACTTCTAACTTCTAACCACTGGTATCTGCAGAACTCTATTTCAAACAATGATTTCTGGTTAGATAATCTTGGTGCAATACAATGATTCTTAGAGTTGTAATTGATCTTTGTAAAAATTGGTTCAAACAGCTGCTGGATCACCCAGAGCTGCTTATCCCAAATATTTCAACAATATAGGAGAAAGAAATTAGAGTTAAGAACTCCCCAAAGAGATGCTTAAAGTTGTCTGGCCACAAAGGAAGATATCACTATTCTCTTCCAAAGTAAAGGGAATTCTTCCTTTTGAAAAATCAAGGAGGTTTGTCCTTAGAGAAATATGTATATAAGGTGTAGCCCTGTGTAGTGGTTTGAATGATAATAGGCACCTGTTTGAATGCTTGGTCCCCAGTTTGGTGGAACTGTTTGGGAAAGATTGGGAGGTATGGCCGTGTTAGAGGAGGTGTGTCACAGGGTGTGGACTTTGAGTTTTCAAAAGTCCAAGCCATTCTGAGCGGGGGGGGGGTCTTTCTGCCTCATGCCCGTGGATCAGTATGGAAGCTCTCAGATACTGCAGTGCCATGTCTATATACCTGCCTACCTGCTACCGTGGTCCCTGCTATGATGGTCATGGACTCACCCTCTGAAACTATAAGGGCCCAATAACCTCTTTCTTTTATACATTGCTTTGGTCACGGTCTTTCGTTACAGCAAACAAAAAGTAGTTAAGACACGGTGGTGGTAGAATTTTGTGAGGGTCACGCAATAACATTACGCCACCACTAGATGGCGCTAGCTTCCACTGCCCCGTGGAAGGCCAGGTCAGTCAAGATGGCGCTAGCCTTTACCCAAGCCGGCTCCCTATGGGAGATTAACTGTGTCTTGCATGTGCAAGAGTGCCTTCATGCCAGGTCTTTGCCCATTTCGGGGCGTACCTGATGAGGTCATGAGTAAGCAACCAATCAGGTGTGGGTGCGTACAGGGGGATAAATAGGGTGCGCCTGGCAGGCGCAAGCGGGCTTCCACCATGAGAGAGAATAGACAGAAATAAAGTCACTCATAGTAAGAATTTCTATGTCTCGCGTGCTTCTTGCCGGCGGAAAGTCGTGCGTGGGACAGAATTTGTTTTCTCTTGTTCCTTCTCCCTCAGTTTTAAATCATTGGGAGTGGCACGGTAGGAAGACATATGTGTTGCACAGGTAGAGTTTGCCAATCAGAGGCTCTCAGCCTTCAAGAAACAGTCATAGGGAGCTTATGAATTGCAGACTCCTGGCACCAGTGCCTCAAGGCTGTAACTCACCTGCCCAGCGAAGGAATCTAAGTTTTCATTACATACTTTTTGCCATAAATGCCCACAAGCACGTTTTGGGGGACTAGGTGATGCCAAACTCTAGTCCTAGATGATGTAGTAAGGCGGAGGGAGTCAGGCCCTTCTCAGGACAAAGGCGGAGCTTAGAGAAGGATGAAAATGGAGGTGCTGTATTCAAAATTCCAAGGAATTTCAAGATGGCAACAGCAATGTATTCAACCAAATTTGGGGCCTTCTGAGGGTGGAGGGCACAGAGGGAGGTGGTTGTGTTCCTCTTCTCCTGCACAGGATATGGTATAGTGACTAAAGAATGGAAGTAGAGTTTGAGAAAGCCGATAGGAGAAAACTAGCCACTTACCTTGCATCTCTGAGGAGAATTTGATCATGTACTAACAGATTGTGGAACAACTAAGAAGGGCTTACCACACACAGAAGAATTGCTTACTGAGGCTGTTCCTTGGCCGTGGCCCTGACTAGTACGGGCTATGGCACTGTTTTCACTAGTATTTTTTCTTCTGGTATTTTTCTAGAACTTTTGCAGGCTAAGGAGAACCTGGCATTTTAATCCTGTAATCCATAATTCTAAACTAAGACAGGGGTCGGGGTGAGCTAGTGGAGAGACAGCTCAGGTGATGAGGCACTTGCCAGGCAAACATGATGGCCAGTGTTCTGATCTCTCAACCCTCTGTGAAAATTCAGATGTCATAGTTCAGCTCTAATCCCAGCATTGGGAGGCAGACATGTAGCTCTCTAGAGCTCACTCGGCAGTCATTCTACCTGAGTTGGTAAGAGACCCTGTGTGTAAAGAACACTGTGGACAGTGATTGAAGAAGGTACTCAATGTCTCTTCTAGACTCTATACAAAGGCATACACATACACACAGAGACACATGTGCACGTGAGCACATAGAGTATGTGTGTGCAACTTGCAGCAGAATACATTTCACAAGTATAAAATTACTATAAAGGTTTGAGAAACTCACTTTTCCACCATATGGGGATTTGAAAATTCTTATCCTTCCTTTAAGTAGAGAGGGTTGAAAGGTCAGCTTGTAAATGTGAACACAAACTTGGAATGTTTTGTGAATGAACAGTCCATGCTTTCCTTCGTTTTGTTTGTTTCGTTTTTAACAACAGGCAGAAGAGGTTGTTTCGTACCTGGTGGTCATTTTCTCAGAGTGTAGTGGACCAGCCTCTCTGGAAACTGTCATGGCTCGTCAGCATAATAATGAGGCCATTTTCGAAGTCTTGCCCAACCTCACTGACCAAATCTGTTAGAGTGAACACGTCTAATCATAAAGATCACTTAAATGTTAAGTGTTATCAAATTTATTTTTGTTAGTAGTCTAAATACCCACTCTGACCTTTTTTTTCACTCCCAGACAATCTTGGCCAACATTTTCCAAACTTTTGAGGGTCAGAGTGCTGGCTTTTGCCTCTTTCTTTAGGGTCCAAATTAAGACACGAAGCCTTGCTTTTGCTGTGGACCTCACAACAGGGAACAACAAAGAGCAGGGGGCTGAGGGAGGGCAATGCCTCTGCTCCTGCAGGGGGTGGGAGAATGCTCCACCTTGGGCAGACAGCTGTCTGCGGAGCGGGACCTGGGACCAACTGTCCCAAGCAAACACTGTCAGAGCCTCTCTGCTAGACTCATCAACATGCTTTCCAGCCGGCTCACAAAAGCTCCCATTTAATGTGGGCTGTAAAGCTAGCTTGACAATAAATACAAGAAAAGGTCATTTGAGATTGAACACGGCTTTTCGATAATAGGAATTATGGGACGCAACACATCCACATGTTCCTCCTTTACCCCAGAGAGCGGCAGACATTTTAGATCAATGGCAGGATGAGGAAATTTAAGATGGAATGTGAAATGAATGACGGTCTTAACCTAAGAGAGGGGACGGTAAGTAAAACGATCAGGACGGACGTTTGCTCACCCTGGGAAAATGGCGCCTATTCTTGCCCGGCATTCATTCATTTACTTACTATTTATCTTAGCAGCTGAGTTAATGTGATGCCCCCTTTTACTGGTAGGAGATAGAAAATGAGGATTTCCTCTCTATTTGTGTCATGATTCCTTTTTTAAAAAAGGTACTCACTTTCCACGACTTGTTCTCTAGCGATTCGTCATATCAAGGAACTCACTGACTCAAGTCTGGCTCTTCTGTACCAAGCCTACTGCTAATCTAGAGAATAACATTGGTGATGCACCATAAAACACACCCTAACCTTCCAGAAGGTCTTCAGGACATTGAAATAACCTGTACAGATAGTTCAATTCAAAAGGAAATGGGACAAATCTGATAAAAGGACATATTGGATTTGTAATCACGGGGAAAGGAAGGGAAATTAAATAGTAACTCATTATCTACCCATGGGGATTCTAAAGTTCCTCTAGTTATAAAATTAGAAACATTTAATAGAAAATTTATACTTTTAACGAACAATCAGTTAAAATAACTAAGTACCATTAGTGAGTGTGTACACACACAAACACGCACACATACAAAACAAAAATATATGTGCATGTAGTTAGGCTATTTATTTCCCTCTGTACAAAACTCATACAACAAGTATTTGACACTAAAAAGTCAAATAGCAATGCACTGAGAAAACAGAGCACACAAAGATTTTATCTATTCACACATGGTTTCTTTGTGTAGGCAGTTTAAAAAAAAAAACGTTAGGAGTACAGCTATTAAGGAGAGTGCTACTATACTAAATCAGATCTCAGTCCCTTAAATATTTGATGGTTGAACATCCGTGGAAGGAACTATGTCTATCCCTGTGCTGATCTTAAAAAGCATATTAAGAGACGTTTTAAACCTGGACATAGTCTCTGCTCTATGTAGCTAGTTAGGAAACATGGTAGAGAAGTAGATTCACCATTCTAAGCTAGATTTTTCCCAGTATGTCCATTGGCATGTTGGGCACGCCATGATAGTGTCCCAAGGGGTCAGAAAGGGCATTCTCCATGTTTGTTCCAAGTCTTCTCTAAAGAACCCTCCTTCCCTAGTTCATCAGGGGAGTGCAGTGCAGTGGAGTGGCCAATACCTGTATTCAAACTCAGCTTCAGTCTCTTTCAAAGGCTGGAGAAGGAACCCATCCCTTTGGTATATTGTGTCATTTGTATAATGAAGATTATGGCGTTCATTCTCTGATTGATGTGGGATAATAGTTTAAGTCTGGAACATTCCCAAAGGCTTATGTGTTGAAAGCTTGGCCCTCAGCTGGGCATGCCCAAGGAAGGTACTGGAAAATGTAGGTAGGTGACTACTAGGTCACTGCGGCCATGCCTTTTGCCTAGTCCTTTAAATGGGAGCTGTCTCCTTTCCTGACCTCTTCCTGGCTGCCATGAGGGGAACGGTGTGCTATACCACGCACTGCCTGCCACAATGTTCTGTTTCGTCATGGGCCCAGAAAAATAGTTGAAGCCAAGTGCTGATGCCTAGACACTTCTGAACTGCTGAGCCAGGAGGACATTTCCTTTGTGTTGATTTTCCCAGGTGTTTTCGGCACTACAGGAAGCATTCTAACACAGATGGTGTAAAGGTCTAGTTAACCGATTCAAATAAAGAGCATTGACCAACAGTGACTGTGGTCATTCATCAGAATAAAGTCATTGAATGCTGAGTAACAGACACACCCACAAACGCTACACTTTCTAGAAACTAGCATTGTTCTCTCTTCTTATTGGAAACACTTGAAATTTTTGAGTTAAAATAACTCCCTTTATACGTACTTAAACTCTTTCCTTATAGTTACATTTCTCTTTGCTATTTAGGGGAAACAGTTATCGGTCTAATTCCCCATATTAGGAACAAGGGGTGGGAATCCTGAGAACAAGTTTTGGAGCTGGGAAGGGATTTCAGCAGAAGATGAAAGACTGAACATCTGAGAAAGAGAAGAGACAGTGTTTTGACGGTTTGATCAAATTCTGTATCTGGTGCGTGCAGGAGTGTGTGTGCATTTGCATGTGTATGTATGTTTGTATGTTTGCAGGCTCACCTGTGTGTACATGTCACGCGGATGAAGCCAGAGGACGATCTCTAATTATCCTTCCTCAGGAGCCACCCATCTTGTGTTTTTGAGACAAGATCTCTCACTGGCCCAGAGCTCAGTGAGTAGGCTAAGTCTGGAGGCTCAGTGATGTCTCACCTTCCCAGTGATCACAGATGAGAACCATTATGACAGACATTTTTTAAGGTGGATTCTGAGGGGTTGAACTCAGTTCCTCATGTTTTCGAGCTAAGCCCTTTGATAACCGAGCGATCTTCCCAGCCCACAAATATGCCCATTCCTAACACAGTTGCCTTATTTACCTCTCCTGGGGCAAAGGGAAGGGACGAGGTGAATTGTTCAGACTTTTAAACAACAATAGTAACTAGCAACCTGCTGGAGGTGCCCAAGCAGCAGCGGCAGCGGCAGGGGCAGCAGCCGCCGCAGGGGCAGCGGCAGCGACAGCTATCACGCTGTAGGTTTTCCTATGCTGGCGAATGGAACATGAAAGACAAACGCAATTCCTAACTTTTCTCACCTTTGTATATCTCTCTCTCTCTCTTCCACTTCTCTTATTTTGAAGTCCTGCTGGGTAATCTTTAAAGCTAGGTTTCGTTTTAGAGATTTGCCCTGTCAAGTTTATTGTTTCACTGGGAAAATCAGCCTCAAACAGCAGCCCAACAGCACGGAGTACAGCTATAGCTTCAGTGTGGGTTTGTAGAGTTCTTACCAGTCTACCCTTAAGGTGAAGTGTATTCTGTTATGTAGTAATACATTTTGAAAGATACATTACTTTTAAAGTGTTTGGTTTAATTCCAAATTGCTGGTCGATCTTTCTACACTTTTCCTTCATCACAAGCATTACTGGGTCTCTCAAGAAATAGATTTCTAATTCAATTATCTGAACACTATTGGGAAATATTTAGGTTAAATCTGCATGATTGGTAAGCTGGTGTAGGGAAGATACTCTGGAGTATGTATACTATGCCTCATTGTTTTGCTTTTTAATAAAGGAAACAATTATACCAAAGCGAAGGTCAAATGTTCCTTTTATAAACTTCCCAAAAGGTCGCCGATGCCAATATTTCCACCTATTTTCAAACTATTTTCCCCACGATACAAAGATGGGCATTGTCTTCAGGCACAGAACCACACAGGGGAGAAAGAACACAGGGTTTCTGGGTGAGGCACAGCTTTCCAACTTGACTGTCTTAGGATCCCTTTCCCCTAACTTGTCTATCCTCAATGGAAGATGTACCAAATCCTACAACTTATTCATGCTCTGATCAGCATGCAAAGTAAATAAATTAATGAATAGAAACAGTAAAAAAAGAAAGAGAATGTGTTGGAATGGTGGAAAAATGGATCTGGGGGTGAGGGGAGGTGAGGGCTGACTTGGAGGAGGGAGAGGGGGGAGGGGAAACTGTGGTCAGGAAGTAATGTATGAGAGAAGAATAAAAAAAATGACGCTCAGAGTTTGCTAGGGAAAATACTAAACAAACAAACAAACAAACAAACAAACAAAAATCTACCGCCATCAAGAAAATTACGGCATCATACGAGCAGCCAAAAATTATAGCCACCAAAGGGGGACGAGGAACATGTAGGTCTGAAGCATAGCCACAAGACAGACTTCTTTTTTAGAGAAAGTCGGGTGGAAAGTCCAGGAAGTCCCCCCAGAAAACCCAGTTAGAACTTAACAGATAAGCAGGGATCTTCTTTATAAAAAGTATCTGCTTTGTTTTCTTAAATCAAGTAACAGACTGTATCCTGACACAGGAATCGGTTCCCGGAACAAGTAGAGCTTCAGCCAATCACAGTAGCTGGGCTCTAGCCAATCATAGGCTGCCATCTGATCAGACTATTCACACAGGCAAACAGCAAGCTCAAACCAACTGAGCTTTTTCTAACACGAAGGTACTCCCTGTTCTAGTTGCTGTGCGACATTCTCCGAACTGTTTCTGGTTCCGCAGGCTGTCATAGTCATAGGTTGCATTCTTGTACAAACAAAAAAAAATCTGTTAAATTCAATTTAATGAAAGGTTTTCGTCGGAGCGTGGCTTTGGAGTGTAGTGCCAGGCTTACGAGCTGGGTTAGGCGCTGGCTCTGTGTCTGTACCGTACGTGGAGCTTTCCGTGGTCGTGTTGCTCATAATCCAGAGTGTACTCTCTAAGGTGGTGCATTGTGAGCCATAGAAAACCCGGAAGGTGATGTGGTGGGTAATTCCGGTTGTCAACTTATCTGGATCCGGATCAACTAAAAGGCAAGTTGCTGGGCACTCCTGTGGAGTTTTCGTGATCAGATTGATTCTTTGAAAAGGGAATTCACCCTGAAGGTGAGCTCAGGTGGCAGCCCAGAAAGGAGAAAAAGAGAAGAATGTTCTGTTCCTTTTGGTCTCCTTACTTTCACTCTTATTAGCTGGTTTACCTACCTTGATTTTGCTGTCCCTGCCTTTCTACTCTACAATTAGGATCTAGCCTCAAGCTTCCAAGGTGGAGTGCAGACCAGAAAGTCTCTAGGGAACCTTCAGCCTTCAGCAGAACAGATTACAGGCTTCTGAGATACTCGGTCACGTGGACTGAACAGACACCCGGCTCTTAGCCATGGTTGAGGACTTAGATCATATTATGAAAGCTATCCTAATAAATCACCCTTTTACACACACTCGTTCTATACGTTTTGTTCCTTTCGAGAGCCCTGACTGATGGTGGCTTGGCTGAGTTGAGATGTGCGGTGAGTGTAACGCATACAATAGATTTTGCAAAACTTGTCCGGAAAAGAACCCCAGAAAATATTACATTAATAGTTCTTATATTGATCCCAAGTACAAAGGGTCTTTTGGCCATATCCATGTATCTTTTTCTAGTTAATTGCACCGTTTCTACTTACTTTCAAAAAAATGTGGCAGCAAGAAAATGTCACCGGGAGCTTGCTTTTTCTGCTGGATGGCTGACACTCATTTGACTCCCTCAATATTAGAGATGCATGTGAGCTCTGCCCCACCTCATACCCCATCCACTTCAGGGGTTCATCAAATGGGAAACACGTGCTTATCCAGTGAAGACCATGGAGGCTTTGGCGGGGGGCAAGACCTGGATCCTGTGTCCACACTGACAGGATCATCCCATGGTCTGGGAGGCAGTACATGCCCAGATGGGATGGGATGTCTTGCTAGTAAGTTGCTGGACTTTGGCTTCCCAGAGCACATGTGCTCCCTGATGGGCCCATGGCCTGACACTGTCTGTCACGGTAAGAGGAGACCCCACGTTCAGTCAACTTGACCCCAATTTGGAGCTTTCAGAATATGCCTGGTTCCTTCGTAATTGGTTCACACACCATTCTTTTTTCTTTCTTTCTTTTTATAAATGTATCTTTTAAAACTTATTCACTTTATATCCTGTTCATTGCTCCCCCCCCCTTCTTGGTCACCCGCCCAACAATTCTCCTATCCCCTCATCCCCCTTCTCTGAGTATGTGGGCCCCCTGAGTATTCCCTGACTCTGGCATTTCAAGTCTCTATGAGGCTAGGCATTTCTACTGAGGCCAGAGAAGGCAGTCCAGCGTGGAGAACATATGCCACGTTCAGGAAACAGCTTTTGGGTCAGCCTTCATCCACATGAAGGTCAATCTGCTACATATGTGCAGGGAAGTCTAGGTCCAACCTGTGTATGCTCTCTGGTTGGTGGTTCAGACTCTGAGAGCTCCCAGGGTCCAGTTAGCTGACTCTGATGGTCTTCGTATGGAATTCCTATCCCCATCAGGGTCTGAAATCCTTACACGCCATTTTTAAGTGGGAAAACTTCTAGGATGGAAAATGAAATAAATGTCCAGCCTTCTCCAGTTTACTGAAATGGTCACTTCCCCCACCCAGTACAAAGCTATCACCATCTGCTTCCTATGATCTAATTACAAATGAAATAAGCTCTTAGTTTCCCTAACCGTAATCTAAACATTTCCGACATGACAATGTCTGCGAAGACCACAGGAGTCCTCATTTTTGTCATGTCTTTGAAACAACTTCTAGGGGCAAAGTTATTTGTGTGTGTGGAAATAAATTTCACTCCGAGGTGCTTACATGACAGAGATTGATATGTGGTCTGTGTCTGTGCTCTGCCTGTTTCTTCAATTTGTTTAGTGCAGCCTATCTTAGGAAAACAGAGACAGGATGCATTTAATAGGAAGTGGAGGGTTTTTTGTTTTTGTTTGTCTGTTTTTAAAGAACCTTGTAAAATTCTCATTCTTTAAAAAATAATTACCCCACATTGGAGAGCCTGCTATTCCAAATGTTGCTGGATGCATAATTTGGTTTCAGATTTCCAGTGCCTCACAGAGTGGCTTTTCTTTCCGTCATAGCTGATCTTCACCCTTTCCCATCTGGGGAATTTGAACTCTATTTTTAGCCATTTCATGAGTTGCCAATTTAATGCATCTAAAAGAGTGCAGAGCAGATGTCTAAAACATCGAAGGTAATTAATTAAGTCCCACAATTTCCAGACTACACAAAAACAATTTGCTATTGCCTGTAAAATGGTATAATTGAGTATTATAAATGTTTCCAGGCCGAGTCTTGCTATGAACTATTTAGTGCATCTGTCCTAATTAAAGACCTATTGGAAGATTAATGTCTCCTAACCTGACAAACTACTTTACTTAGTAACAAATTATCCATATAATGACCTCAAACTAAATTTATATAACCCAGGAAGCCATCAGAAAGAACCTAACAAGTGCTTTTCAACGGAAGAATCTTTTTTCCATGTACTTACTTTCATTTGTGATATGGTCTTCCGGCTCTGTAATGCATGTTGACTTGATCCAAAAGCAATTTTCTAATGATGTGCCTAACTCTGGTCAACATCTTACCAAAATTCAGCACCATCCCCCAACCTTGCTGTACTGACATGTTCACAATCAAGACAAAGACAGGTAAATTCTCAATTAGTTACTTTCTGACGGTTGTGACCAAATACCTATTGAGACACTAATGGAAGAAGGCTTCGTGTGGTTTACAGTTTTGAAAAGTAGGCAGCCCATAATAATGGGGACAGAATTGGCAGGAGTATGAAGTGGCAAGTCACTTTCTCTCACCATCAGCCAGCAGGAAATGGACAACATGTGGGACCAGCGTATAAAATCCCCCAGACCCATTTCCTCTAGAAAGGCTTCACCTCCTAGTGGTTCCACAATCTCCCCAAAGAGCAACATCAATTGGGGATCAGGTTCAGACACATGAACATTATGGGTGGCATTTCACAGATAAACACTAATTCCTAATACTAAATGCATTGCCAGTGATAGGAAATAATCTTCTCCTTCTCCTCCTCCTTTTTTTCCTTCTCTCTATCCCTCTCTTCCTCCTCCTCCTTCTCCTCTTCTTCCTCCTCCTTCTCCTCTTCCTCCTCCTCCTCCTCCTATAATTCAAGATGTAAGCTTAAACACAATTACACTAAAGGAAATGTAACTATTTTTCCAGAGTAGGAGAGATACTAAATATTCAGCCAATATTGTTCTAGGATACTGTTCTGCAGGGCACTCTCTAGGGATTCCACTGAATTATGCTAAGATTATTTCAATCTAAAAAGCAAGGTAGAGACACTGATCTTCCTTGGTCATTAAAGACCTAATGTACATTACATATTATAACATTCTACAAAAGCCAGAGGCACGGTATATAGCTGATGGACAACGGAGGGTACTCTGGGCCAGTGACATATTCCACGACATTTATTTGTTTGGTTGTTTGGTTTTTGACATAGGGTTTCTCTGGGTAGCCCTGGTTACCCTGGAACTTGCACTGTAGCCATGTATGAGTGAGTGTGTGTGTGTGTGTGTGTGTGTGTGTGTGTGTGTGTGGCCATATTTTACAGCTTAAAACACAAAATATCAGTAATGTTAAGTAAAAAAAAATCAACAAATATTTTAAAATATGGCCAATTGACCACAATTGTGAGAAATAAATAAAACATATATATGACCACATATGCTTACATGTCTGCTTTATATAAAATATATACATGTATTGTTATGCATAGATTGCATATACATAGAAATGTCATACATACATATTATAAATATATGTACCACAGAAGCATGCAGCCATATGTATATGCATATGAAAGAAATATTTAGCAAAGATTTTAATGTCATAAATACAATAGAGGTTTGTTCATAAGTTATAATTTACTTTCATGTGCACAGGATGCTAACAGTTAAAATTTTTCCTCTCCCAGATTGTGTCACAGCATTCGTGAAATCAAAACTAGGAAGCAATCCTTCCACACTCTCCTTTCCAAACAGACTTTCTCACACAGGATAATAACTCAATTTCCTCTTTAACAGCCTCATATAAATTATATTTTTCAACAGAAACTCAGGTCCTATACTTTTATAGGAAATAGCCCGATAGCATAAAATCAATAGATTGCCCCGTCTTTCCTCTTTGCACCTACAGAGTGTTTGCTGTTCCTTTGAAATGACTTTTGTTGGCATCTGTTGTGGGCAGGTGTGAAGATGTCTCAAGCTATGCATTGTGGGCTCAGCATTCTTGCCTACTTGGTGGAACTCTTTGAGGAAAAGAATGCACCTTGTATTCTTTGAAAAACAGTTCCTCATGGTAAGAATCTGGACCATAAAGAGAAATAGTAGATATTTAATTATCTGTAATTATTTATAGCCCTAGAAAGGCAATGGCGGGCTATTGCTCTATCTTCCTTAATTCCAAGCTACTTACTGCACACTTGAGTTATTTCCCAGAGCCTTGAATCTCCTGGCCTACTTTCGCTGATGGTGAGAACTTCCCAGCGCTCCTCACATGATAAACCTTTCCTTGTGGAGGTGTCTCTCTCTTTTGGAATCATCCATGTGGTTGCCATGAAGCTGTAGACCTATATCCTTCCCGTGCAATTAAGTTCCAGAATTCTCAGAAGGAACAACCCCAGAAAGTCACACTAAACTACTCACTACCACCTGTTCTCGATGCTACGTTAGGTATCCATTGAGAAGATACGTGTTGGACTGGAGAGATGGTTCAGCCGTTAAAGGCTAAGCTCACAATCAAAAGTATAAGAGAAGATGTGTGTCTGGTTGCAGGAATGTTTGTTTGTATATCATGGAAGCATTTTGTTAGGACAGAGCTCAAAGCTAAGATGTGGTGTCAGGCCAAATAATAAATATTCACATAATGCATTTTTATAAATCATGCCCAGTTCAGCTACACAGGCATAAATGATTTTATAATTTTAATGGGAAAAATTGGAGGTAAACTGAACCGGATGAGGTTTTAAAATACATTACTATATTAGAGGTGTTTGAACATAATTTTTAAAGATTGATGTTATTTTAAATCATGTGGATATGTGCGTGTTTGTGGGGGTGGTGTGGGGAATGTGGCCAAAACAGAGCATTAGCTCTCCTGCAGCTGGAGTTATAGGTGATTATAAGTTAGCCTCTATGGGTGCTGGGAACTGGACTCAGGTCCTCTGGGAGAGTGTACATTTTCTTAACCGCTAGGCCATTTCTCGAACCTTCTCAAACTTGTTTTGGAGATTTTTATATTACTGCTGGATGACGATGCTGTTGGCATGTATCAATGAGTTAATTGCTGAGAGTAGACAAGTCACCTATTTATAATGGATTTTAAATGAAAAACAGTTTAGGCTTTCACAAAATATAACGAAATAATTTTCTTGTTCTTTCACCTTAAAGCAGCCCCCAGAAAGAGAGAGAGAGAGAGAGAGAGAGAGAGAGAGAGAGAGAGAGAGTCTGAAGTCTTAGTCTCACAAATATTCAAACTAATTATCCTTAGTTGGCATCGATGGTGCCCAGAAGATAAACTCTCAATAGAAACCACTTCAGAACGAAAATGGGAAAAGTATACACACAAAAAGAGAATCTTTCAGTCATACAGTCATGCATATATTAATTTATCTTATCTAACAATGATCACTATCAGGTTCTAGAATGCAAAAGCAGCTAACTTAATAAATGTAGTAGGAAGAAGAAAACACAAAAATGTATTCTGTCAACGAAGCCCAGGAGTCACATGGTTCCCAGGTTCAAACAACCACATGGCCTAACCCTACTACATCAGTCTTTCAGCATCCGGTCTTCCCTCTGCTGTGTCTGCTGCCTTTTTCCATTTCTATTTCATACCACACACATATACAGACAAGCACACACACGCACACACACACACACACACACACACAGAGGCACACACACATGCACACGCGCACTCATCTCTGTTTATAGTATGTTATGATACAATACTCAATGTAAATAAGTGGCGTCATGCCTACTAACTGGTCTCCAGTTTACTCTAAGACAAGAGGGAAATACGATATACAGAGTAGGGACCTCAGAGGACGTGAGACTCGCAAACGGTCCCCTGATGAAATAAGTTTAGAAAGAAATAGATTTTTCCTCCCCGGTGCAGTTTTACGATACATATTAGCATAGCGAGGACTGAAAGAAACCCTGGAATAAAGAAACCTACTTTAAAGTTGTTTTCCTCAAATGCTTTAGCTCAGAAGCATTTGTTCCTTGGCCATACATTATCAGCCAGGGATGCAAAACACACCTTAGGATGATCATCAGGTTTGAAATATTTGGACTAGACACAAGCAATGCAGTGAGATTCATAAATATCCATCTTTCTCCCAGGACTGCCCCAACTTGTTTTATAAAGAGTTATATAGTCTGAAAAGTTTTAATCTCCAGCCATATGTTCACATAATAAAATAAGTGCATTAATTAAATCTAGTAAAAATTAACCTTAGCCTTTCTTCAGTTGCAACAAGATTTCCTTCTGGGTCTCTGATTGAACAGCCTTGTCTTTTTTAAACATGGGATTCTGTGATCTTGCAAAAAAAACACTTTATGGAAAACACATCCTATTTCTGACGTTTTAATAGCTATTACAGCATAAAGCTCCATCCAGAGATATAGCACAGATACTAGGCTCAACAATTGCATTTATTTATTAGCAAAACCATCCCTTAATATTTAGAATAGTCTTAAAGAGAAATAGGAAGGCTTTGTTAAAAATAATGCAGTCCACTTCAAGAGCACATAGAGACCATTTTTTTTCCTCTTAAGAATTCTCCAACAGTGAAATTGACTCTTTTCCCTCCTGCAAGTTCTTTAGCATGAAAGACAAGAGGATATTCCCCCAGGCAGAGGAATTTCAAGTAACTCAGCATGCGTGGGTGACAATGATGTTTATGCTGTTGGGTGGCAGATTTCTGTGTAAAACCCTTTAAAGGAAGAGAGAAATCAAAGTGGGACACTGGAAGGATACAAGAAGGTGGCTATTTGTCTACTCGCAGTGACAGATGAAAACCTAATAGCTGGAAGGTAGGTTGGGCAGCTCAGATAATAGTGATGGGTGAACAGTCAAAGGTGAGACCCTGGGTTCTCCTTTGCACGATGACATATGTGCTACCCATAAATCTCCACACAGAAGAAAAATGCCGTAAAAAGGAAACAAGAGAGGGTGAAAAAGATATTGCACAACTTTATCCTTAACTCCCTTTTACAACTCCCTAATAAACACCTGGCTTCTTAAGTTTTTGCTTCAGTGGATTTTATAATAGGCGATAAAATCTTTTTGCTTCACTTCATCATCTGAGGCAATGTGATGTGCTCTCTAAGTAGATATTAGGTGTTTTGTGATTCTTCCACGATTTATGGTCATATCTACTTATATATTATGACCGTCAATCTTCGTTGACTGGGTTTGGAATAGGATAGGTTTCTGGAGGACAGCAAACTCATCCTGCATGTGGGCTGGTGTCCCAGATTGAATGGGCAGGGGAAGAGGAGAAAGTGAGTTGAACATCACTAATTAGCATTTGTGTTTCACTGTACATCTTGAGTGGAGACATAACAGGGGCAGCCACTTCCCATTCCCATTGTCGGGATTTTCCCACACTTTCCCTTAGTTGTTGTTGTCAAAGCAAACAGAAGATCAATTAATATATACAATCAGTGACAAGAAGAAAAGTGTTGCTGTGACTAGATGACCCTGCCGTCGATAGCTTTTTGGAACAGGTTTGTGGGAATACTTTGGAACAATGTGAGCCTTTGCTGAGAGCAGAGCCTCATGGGCTATTTGTGGTAGGACTGTAGTTGATCAGAATGCAGATGCCAGGGAAGATGGTAAAGACTGTGTTCTCGAGACAATAGAGGATGATAGATAATAATAACTACTGGGAGTTGGCCCAGAGAAGCTATTCATATTACAATCTGGCTAAGACAATTGGAACAACATAATTCTGCCCACATTTTTTAGAACCCGAGTAAGCATGTTCAAAGTAAGCGACTGGGATGTTCAGTAGAGGAAATGTCCAGATGGAGTAATAGCCATTCTGTGCTGTGGCTACTGCTCACTGCCCTTAGTTAGATCTACAGTGAAGTTGTGGGGAAGGAGAGAGCAGGGAGATATGGAAAATGTACATTTAGTGAAAGGACCATAATCAAGTTGATAGCAACAGATGAGAAAATAGCTGTCTTACCTGCTAGACAGCAGAGCCATTGAAGAATGACCTTATGTTCTGGGACAAGAGGAAAGGCAATCTGAGGGCAAGAACACATGTTATCTATCGAAGGCTCCAACATGTGAAAATTCATTTGAAAAGACCTGAACTGAGAATGGCTCTGAGAGGTTTTCCTACTCAAAAACAACTGCCCAAGGAAGCGTTTTGCCAGGTTCAGATGCCAAGATGCACAGAGGCAACTATAGCTGAAGAGATGGGGATTTGACTACAATTTCAAAACAGGAGCTGGACTTGTAAGTTACATCCCCATGGTAGTCACAAAGGCTTATTGTAAAATTTTGCAAAGCTACTGAAGCTTCGGAATGTGGGTCAGAATGAAATTCATTGCAAGGAGACCCTTAGAGGCCGCTGTGTGAAGCTGCACATGCGAGTACAGATTTTAGCGAGGACTCCTGAGAGTTGGAGGCACCGGGATCTTAGATCCACCAAGGAATGTTCAGGTATCAGGTAGAGTTTTCCCAAGGGCTCGCCTGTGCTGTAGACGTCTGAGCTAGAGGGACAGTGCTATCCAATGTCACTGGACCTCAGATGATCTGATCATAAGGCCCAGATAGCAAACACGGAGCCCCAGGGCTTGGGGTTTTTGTTCACCAGAACTTGCTGGCTTTCATTCTTATTTTGACCTGATCTTTCCAAATGTGAAAGTTTTGGTTGTTATATTTTGAAAACATGTCATTTCCTTTCATTTATTTTACAGAAACTCAAGAGTTAAGAGATTACCTTGAGTAATAGAAAAGCCTTTATTTTTTAATTATGCTGATACAATTAAAATTATGGGCTCCTTTGAAGTTAGGATGACTGAATTTTACATTAGGAGTTGAACGTGTGATTTATAAAAATCAAGGGTGGAAAGTTAAAGCTTATATATGTCTGGGTGTCAAGTTGGCAAAAAGGTAGAATTACAATAATTAACCTTTATTGTCAATCTTTATTGAATTGAATTTGTGGTAACCTAGATGACATGCCTCTGGGTTCGTCTTAGAGCAAGTCTCCTGAGAGGTTTGAGTGGGGAAGGAAGATGTAACATGAACGTGGTTTTCACCAACTCATTGGTTAGGACCCAAGATGGATTAAAAAGGGGAGCATGAGATGAACGGTGACATTTACCTCTCTCTGCTTCTTTTCTGTGGATAGATGTGATCAGCTACACCATGCTCCCATTGTCATAGCTCCCTGCCATGATAGACTGCATCCCTTCAAACTGTGAGTCAAGAGAATTGTTTCCTTCAGCTGATTTGACATAGTAATGATAAAACGATCAAATATAGATCAAGGCATATAATAAACCTGAGAGGAAATTTTAATTGTGATAGGCTTCTCCCCTAGTAGTGCTTTTCTACTAACACGAGTACATTTTAAAGTGATAGGTGTGACAGGCTACACAAACTTGACTTGCTGAAGCTCAAATTTAGTTCAGAGAATATGGGAAAAGTTTTAAAAAGTGTTCAGTAGTATTGGTGTTAGAATTCTAGAATCAGGTCCCTTACTCAGATCAAGTTGTAATGAGAAGTCACTTAAAATTGACTGGGACCTGCTATGGCTTCTGATCTCCTTATCTCTGCTACTTGGCATGGTCCCTAAACTATAGAGTGCTTTTGCTGATGGTTGCAAGCGTATTCAGTACAATGGGAAATTTGGGTATTTCCCCTTTAAGTCAGAATAGAACTGATCAGAAAGAGCTCCCTTCTAGGCAACATATATATATATATATATATATATATATATATATATATCCCACTTTATGGAAAAAGACACAACCAGGCACAATTTCATATGTTTGCAGCCTCAAAGAGGCTGTTCTAAAGAGTGACAGTAAAACAGAGCTATGAATTTTGCTTACCATAAAATGTTGTTTAATGTTTACCTTCACATGTGAGCTCAATTTGATAACATAAAGATGCTACATTTATTTTAGGGTAAATTTGTTATATGGCTCTACTCGATATCAGAAAATAACTTCTGACTTGTGAGCAACTATTCTTCCCACACATCAAGGTCTGCAACCCCACCCCAGCTCCAGGGAGTAAGCAAGATTTCTGAGATGCCAGAAGCAGAGGAAGGTGGGTAGAGATTCCCGACACCTTGCCAGAACCTTTTATTATCTTGTTAGAAAGTATACGTTTTTGGAAGACCGAAGAAATCCAGGGAAAACAAAGATGATGAGCCTTAATGGAAAGAAATGGTTATTTATAGAAAAGTAGAAGTTGTCCAAGAATAAAATCCTTTGGCACCACTGAATCTGGGAAGTGAGGTGCCAGCATGAGTTTGGTTTTCTTCCACTTATCTGACAGGTGCCAGGCCACATTTTCAAGAGGAAATAGCAATAAAAACTTACTTCTAGTAGTCCGATTCTCCAGAGCACCCAGATAATATGACATCACTTTTGCATATATAACAAACAAGCAAACCCATCTCTTACCTAGTTTGTATGCAATATGTAATGGCTTTAGGATGTCTTTTCTCAATGATTCTGTATTAAGGAAAGAAAAACCTAGGAAACGCGTAAGACTGTTTTGAAAGCCTGAATCAGGGATGCTTTGAGGATTCACACCAGACCTCTTCCTTCTGAGTTATTATCTCTGTCACAAAGTACGGGTGTGTCTGTAAGCAGCACTGTGTGCTCGATTAAGCTATTCTACACTCAACTGACATTAAGGACAGCTGCTTAATGAAACACCCCCCAAGTTCACACAACAGGCACCCTTGAGAGAATGTGCTTCAGAGGACTTATTTTAGATTATTTCCCCTTGGGTCTAAAAGGTAGATGATAAGCAGGATAGTCAAGCTTTAGTAGTGAACCCTAAAAGGGAAGTTCAGGCTAAAACTCAGGGCACCATCTCAATGTTTTCTACAGAAGTATCCTCACAGTCTCATGAATATCGCCTATCTTTTTGGTTGTTTACATGGAACAAGGATGTTTGATACAGTCTCTGAGAATCACAAATCCAGAGTTAAACCAAAAAGAGTTGGCCATTTTCCAGTCGGATCAGTGAATACAGGCAGATATGTTGGGCTGGGAGGGAGGGAGAGCGGAGGTTGTGACTGGCCAGGTCAACTCCTAGAAATAATGATACCCAGTGACAAAAATGGAGAGAGAGCTTTCATTACTTAAAAAAAAAAATATATATATATACATATATATATATATATGTCTAACTTTTTGTTGAGCTGTGTTTGGTGTGGATTTCTATACATGTGTACAACATGCCAGAGCAGGTGTAACTTTCCCTCATCCACCTTTCCACTTAGGTGTGTTTGCTGGGAACATGAAGCAGAGCTTCTCACATGTTCCTGTGCTGTATGGCTGAGTTTCCATCCCAGCTACAGAAAATGCTGTGCTTGCTCTATATACTGCTGGAGTGGGAAGGAAGGGAAGACTAGAGATATGATCAATATTGTCACCCCCAAAGGTGACATCTCATTTCTGCTGTATTGACTGTAACATTGAAAAAGAGAAATGTCAACTTTTGACATAAACCTACAGAGGTTTCAAGATCTTAACTATTACTTAAATTTTTGTGTTTCCTGTTAATTATTGTATGGTATCGATAAGTAAAGCTATAGATCAATTCATTCAAATGATTTGCATTCACTTTGACATCGTATATCCGTGTACTTATTTTAAAGTTCAAGATTTGACAAAGCAGGACAAAAGCCACTATGGATACTTATTGAGAAAAGCGTCTCACAATCCTCTTGATGTTAGGGTCTCTATTAGAAGCAGGTGCTGGTTCAGATTTTGGTATTTATGTTGCTTCCTTGTTTTCCAGTTTGTGCAAAGTGCAGGTGCAGCCAAAACCAGCTAGAGGCATTATTACCTTCAAATCTGTTGCTGGCATATGTGAAGTCTTGACCACTCAAACCAGCACAAGCTTTCCTCAGATTTGAAGGCATTCAAACTAAACAATAATTTTTGTGAGTATCTGTGAACGACACCTTCAAGCATTCAATCCTTTAAGAATTAAAAAAAAATAGGTAGTAGGATATGAAGGGGGTATGTTTCAAGTATGTCACACACTCGCATAAAGATAATACTAATTAATTAAAATCCTTGCAACAGTTTTGTAATAAGTAGGATCATTATCTAAGATGCTAATTGTTTTGAGTAGAATTGTGTCCTCACAAAAGGTATGTTGTATCTCTAATATGCAAAAACAATTCTTGTAGGTGTATTTTAATTTAAATGAAGCTATACAAGATTAGAGTTGGGTCTGCTTTAACATTACAGGTCTATTTATAAGGTCAGGGAGAAGACAGAATATCTAGGGAGGACGGCATGAACACAGTATGTGGTAATTGGATGGATGAATCTAGAAGCCAGACAATGCAAAAAAGTTCTAATAACTACCCAAAGAACATAGAAAGCAGGGAAGAATCTTGTGGATTAAAATGATTACAATTCTGTATGTATTAATTAATTAGTACTGGAGATTAATATGGAAACAATTATTTCTTAACCAGCTAGTTCTTCCAAGAATCACACAGAGACCTTTTAAAGCTTAGGCCTAGCTGGGCAACCTCTCAACCAGCTCACCTAAGTTAACCCAACCACCTAGCCCTATCCAGCTACATGACTTGCTATGCCTTCCAGGCCCATAGTCATGTCCATTGCTTCCCAAATCTCCTGACAGTCTTCCTCTTTCTTCTTCCCAGAGTTCCTCTCTCCAGGAAGTCCCACCTTCTACTTCCTGCCCAGCTAATTGACCATCAGATTTATTAAAGCCAATCAGAGAATGCCTTAGAAAGGCAAGGAAGCACAGAGACACAACAGCATACCCCAATATCATCCTTTGTTTAGAGCCTCCAATAACATGACCCTGATCTTGGTTTCCTATTTCTAGAGCTCAAAATTTATAAGATGATAAGATACTATTGTTTTAAATCACACAGTGTATAGCTTTCCTTGTCAGGGCACCTCTAGGACAGCAAAGTGTTATATTAAATTATTTTTTGAATAGGGAGAGATGGGTTGATTGGTGAAGTGTTTGCTGTGCAAACATGAGAACCTGAGCCTGACCCAGTACCCATGCAAAAACCAGATATAGTCTTTAATTCTAGGTCTAGGAAGGGAGAGACTGAAGGATTCTGGGAGCCACTAGCCAACTAGTCTTGCTTTATCAGGAAGTTCCTGGTTCGGTGAGATTTAGCATCAATCAATCAATCAGTCAATCAATCAAGTGGGAAGTCATAGAGGAAGACACTCAGCATTAGCCTCTGACTACCACAAACATATGCACACATGAGATCCCATAAACATGCATAACACACACACACACACACACACACACACACACACACACACGTAAAACAAACATGATAACTAACTTTCATTATGGAAAACTTTCTTATTAGTGCTTGATATAAGTCATATCAGCCGTATTTACATCTAACCAGACATAACTGCTGTTCTATTTTTAAGTCATTATCTTACATTTCAATAGCTGGATGCTGGAGGTAAACTTTCAGCAGCTTTGTAAAGAAAACAAAATAAGTAAAGAAAACTAGAGCTAATTAGAATGTAGCACCAAAGCCATGAGAATGGACACGGGGGAATAGACAAGGCCCTAATGAAAACATGCTTTCCAATGTGTTGTGCTACTGATTAATTATCAACATTGATTCTCTTGTTGGGCAGCCATTAGCAAAAGCCAAAGGTAAATGAATATGCATGAAATTTATTTCAAAATCAGATAGCTGGGTTGTCTTTTAGCCACTGATGTGTTGTCTCATTATCAACGTATAAAAGGAAGCAACTGAGTTCAACATCCTTAAGTATTCTTCCCTTATAAGCAGCTTTCTGTCAACATCAGGCATCAATATTTCAAAGAAGCTTTGTCAGACAGTTTTAGCTATCACTTCACCATGAGCAAGCAGAGGTTGTCCAAGAGAATTTTAGTTCTAGTCTGTGCTTTGCTTATCTGTAGATTTATTTTTGAAGATATCTTATTTCCATTTTCTGAAGCAACAGCAAAATCAGTTCCACTTTGTAGAAGGCGAGAAAGCTAAGAGGATGGTATTGCTACCTATGTGACTTCAGGAAGAGTCCTCTTGTAATATCATAGCGTGCAGAAGTGAATTAGAGTATACGGGGAAGACAGTACATGTGCTAAGTCAGGTCTCTTTGCCTGTCACAAAGCCACCAGTACTGCAATAAGGCAAGATTTGACCTTTATAGCCTTCTTCAAATCCAGTCACCTCCTAAAATCTCATGTACAACATGTCGGTTTTGGGGGATTGAGTTCCTCACACATGGACATTTGGAGTTCGTATCCAAGCCGCAGCACATGCATAATCAAAAATTTTCAGCTCTGTGGAAAGCAAGCAAGCAACTGAAAGTTCGGTCCTTACCAATGACAAGGGTTCCGAGAAGCGAGGCAGTGAATGTTTCTCTCTGTGCCTGCAGCTCAGACTACAGGCTGGAGAGCAAAGAGAATTCCACAGCAGACCTGAGGAGCCCGATGGTGGGATGGATGCCCATCCTAGAGTCACATCAGGATCACTCCAACAAACCCAAGGCTGCTTCCCTCCAGAGTCACCTTCTTAGTGAGGTTGCCCTAGGTAGATTGAGGTTCACTCCCTTTGCTTCTGTTTTTTTCCTTCTTGATCCTTATCGACAAGGTTCCGTTTTACTAATTTTATTGAAAGGTCCCATTTTATTATTGATTTTCTCCCAGTGGAATGTAAATTCGAAGAAGGATGTTTTACTCTATGGCTCCCAGCTATAGTGTCAGAGAATTGCATCTGGTGTCTGGTAATCTCTCCCAGTGGATACTACCTGTGAATTACCAAGAAGACATTCTGTGCTCACCGTCAATGTGGAACACAGGAAGCTCTTAGCGAGTGGACTTTCCTAACCACAAGTTCCAACCAATTTATGAGACAGTGAGTTTAGTTTTCACTTGTGAATAAATATTTCCAAGGAGGATTGATTAAGTAAGCAGTGGAGTTGATGGGAATTGCTTCTCTAGGTGCCTGAATCCTGAATCTATCGTTAACTCTACATGATAGGTAATGTATTATTTTTGAGGATTGATTATCTCCCACTGCTAAAGCCCTTGTTTGCATAATTACTTTGGAAGCATTTACAAGTACATGAAATCTGGGGCCTTCATAAATCAGCTAGAGGAGGATTAGGTGCCTCCGGTGCCCCTAAAACAACACAATGAATTGAACAAAAAAAAAATAGTGCTCAAATCAAATAATACTTACTGAAGGTTTTAAACATAACAACCCAAGAAGATGCATAGCAACAGAGATAAATGTTTGAAGAGGGTTCAAGAGCTAGAATAACCACTAGGGGCGTGTGAATTAAAAATACAAATTGGAATTGTTAGCACAGTGTTGCCAACCGACCAATGGCAACTTGGCCAGGCAACTTGGATGCAAGCTCATTTCTGAAATACCCATATGGTCCACACCACAGTTGGAAGCAGGTGGGGGGATCTGTGTATCCATTTCAATCTGCAGTTGCTATTCTGTCACTCAAACAAGACGACGTCTGAGTTCTGCCAGAAGGCCATTGCTTTACTAGCCAGCAAGCCCAGGAAGCCTGAGAGTCGACTGCATGAAAGATTCACCCTTAGGCGTAGGAACTGTAAGAACCAGAGCAGAGCTGATGAAGGCACTTAGATGAATCTAGAGAACTCTGCACTTCAAAAACTACTTGGTTTGGGTTTTGCTTGGCCTAAAAAGTGGCTGTGATATCATGATCATAATGTGTTGTGCACATCAATGAAAATTATTAATATATAACACAATAACTTCTAAATGAATGATATAAAATATATATCATATGTTTTATGTTATTAGTAATAATGATAGCAATACAACTATAGTGCCAAAATGTAAAATTCATTATATATATTTAGCCTTTACTATAAATATTGAGTATAAGATTATATATATATAATCAATCCTGTCTATAGGACTAATTCCAATTAAAGTTACTTTAAATAGTAAAAAGAGAAACCAAGCTACTTTGAGGTTTAAAGTCCATTCTCATTCACATACATGACATAACTAATATAAGAAACTTATCTTCGATGTTAGAAGTAGGGTCTAAGAAACTAAATGTGTGAAAGTCACAGGTGCATTAAACTTAGGTGAACCAAGTGGTTGATAGGAGCTTGTGTAGCTGGTGACTGGGAATTCTGGGATTCTGTCATCCTGACCCAGTCCTATCATGTTCCTTGTGGTGGTTGGTACCATTGGGTAGTAATGGTCCTCAGTGCTGAAATCTCCTGGTAAGATGTACTCTAGTGACTTCCATTTATCTCACTCTCTTGTCATCTCCCCCCACCCTGCAGAAATTAGAGTGGGGCCGGGTGGAAAACAAGAAGCTAATCACTGGCTGTTAATTCTCATTAATATAGATTGTTATGGAAGTCCTTTTTACTAACTCAATTTATCCAGCAGGGGTGGGTTTGGAAAACGTCACTGAGAAGCTCACTGGGAAGACCCCATTTTAATCTCAGGCAGTGTAGTTGTTAAAAGGAACCAGCAGGGAGGTGGGTATTTCCTAACCTAAGCTTAGAAGCCCAGCTTTGCCTTCTGCGGCTCGGGAATCACATCTAGGACTGGTCACTTACAGGAGAATGGCCAGGCCGAATGATAGGTGTGTTTAACTTTTTAAAGAAATTGCCAGACTATTTTCCAAAGTGGTTGTATGCATTTTATCTGTCAACCCGAGAAGAGCTAACATCTTAACAATCTGACCCACCAATCCATCTACTTATAGTTAGGTTATTTTCTCTCAGTAGTGTCTTAACATTTTCATAATTTATTCTTATTTATATGTATATGTGTTATCTAGCTGTCTGCAGAGGCCAGAAGAGACATCAGACATCCTAGAACTGGAGCTACAAGTGGATATGAGCTGCCTGCTATGGTGTTAAGAGTTGAACCCAGGTCTTCTGCAATAACAGCAGACAACTAACCACTGAGCCATCCGCCCAGCAATGCCCACTGTAAGTGTTTTTAAATTTTATCTTTCATTTGAAGATATTTTAGATTGTGTTTAAATAGTTCACGTTCATATACTGTCTATCTTGGTATTTTTTGAAGTTCAATTGTTCAGGGCCAACACGAGACAGATGATGGGCTTTTTTATGTTGCACGTGCGTTTTTGTAGCATTGTTAGGGCGAGTTCGTGTTTCATACAGTCGTTCTGCTGATTCCACTAAGTTGATGAGCGAACACAATTTTACCACTTCCTTTCGAGCTTGGGTTCTGTTTCTTTACAGCATGTCTTATTGTCCTGTGTGGAACCTGTAGCGGAAGGTTCCATGGGCAGAGGACCGAGACGAGAGACTCAGTTTCTTCATCTTACGAGTCAAATGCTGATTTTTTTTTTTTTTTTTGCTTTAGGCACAGTTTTAGCTGAAGGTTTTTTAATCATACTTATCATTAGGTTGGGGACACTCCTGTCTATCACTAGTTCGCACAAGAGCCTTTTAAAATTAGAAGCCAATGAGCTTTAGCGACTGCCTTTTCTGCCCTCATTGAGGGGATAATGATTTTTGTTTGTTTGTTTCCATTCTAGTTGGCTACTCTGCTGAATTACAAAGATTAGTTTCAGAAGCTGAATATCCTTACATTTCCCTGAGTAAATCCCACTGGCTGCGATGTACCTGTCTTCGAAAATTATTGTTAAAATCCATTTACTAAAATTTTTTGTTAAATTACTTTTTTGCACAGGGTCTCGTGAAGAACGCTGGCTTATAGATTTTATATGCTGTATTTGGCTTTATTAAAACATGTTTTTAAAAAAATTTAAATATTTTACACAAAGAAATAATGTTTATGGGGTGTACTTTAATGTATATAGAGGAGGTATGATGGGTAATTGATATGTCTGCTACATCACACATTTATCATCTGTGCTGGGAATGTTGTGGAAGATGTATTAAATATTAATCTTTTCTGCCAAATGCTGTAAAACTTTTTTTTTAAAGCCATCGGATTTGGATCTTTTTTTATAACTCATCACAATGTAAAACTTTCATGCAGATGTTTTAATCCCCTCTACCCTTAAAACTTTTGTTCACATAAAGGTCCTGCTCAAAACTTAAGTGGCAAGCAACCCCTTCTGGCTTTCATTTCCTTTGCCCAGAGTCTTTTTAAACTAACCAATCACAAAAGACTTTGGGGTCAGACCCCAGCCAATGGGGGAAAAGACACAGTTACACCAGCATTAGAACAAAAGCCAAGGACATTTCCTGCCCCAGTGTGTGTTCTCCTCCATTTTAAGAACCAAGGAAAGAACACCCCACCTCTAGTTTGCCCAGGAGCTCCCAGACTTGACAACTCCCTTAAAGCCAAACAATACTTTTCGCCAGCTCACTGTACATGCTCCAAGACCCCTAGAAAAGCCCTCTTGCTCAGCCCTCTGCTGTCTCCTTCCCATTCAGAAGCAGCCACTGTTCTGTTCTTTTCCCTAACAAATCTCTTTCTTGTGAGAGGTTTTTTGGTGTGGCGTGACTATGGTATTTCTTGGCTCCTGACCACAGTTCACCTTTGGGATTGAGAGTAAAGTTTTGTTTTGATGAGGACTTTGAACTGGGGTGGTTGTCTGTTCTTTTGTGACCCCGAACTGTTTCTAACAACTGAAAAATTCTTTCTAGTGTTTACTTTGCATATAAGGGTTAATCTGACCCCAAAAAACGAGTTGAGAAGTAACCCCAGTTATTAGCTTTCTGAAGAAGTCTATCAGAATCAGCATTATTTCTTCATAAACATTTGGTCTAATTCACTAATGGTAGACGAAGGTATTCTTTGTGGGAATAACCGCAAATTCTCCTTCTCTCATTTATGTAGGACTATCAAGTTATCTATTTCCTCTTAGGTGTAGTTAGCAGTTTTTGCTTTTATGAAGTTCGACTATTTCACGTCAGTCAATGATGTGTAACAAAGGGCATTTTTATAGCTTCTTCACGAATCAAAACTTTTATCATTGTAAGTTTTATTTTTTACTCCCAATAATATTCTTTGCTCAGAAATCTTTGTCTGATATTAATGTAGCCATTCTAGTTTCGTTTTCCTTTAATATCAAGTATGCTTCTCACCCTCCCCCCCCTTTTTTTTAAATAGGGAACATTTTGGTTGGATGTATTTTTTAATTTACTAACCTTGAACTTTTCATTTGGGATATTAAGACCATTTGTATTTATTATGATTATTGATATAATAAACAAACATTCTGAATCTTTGTTTAAGCGTATCCAAGCAAGCCCACATACATTCAAACATTTGTTTCTTTAACTTTAAGTTTTGGAATGAAGACCAAGGAGGTGGCTACAAAGAGATGCCCCTTAAGTATGAGGGTTGGAGTTTGAATCCTCAGCACTCACATAAAGATGGGTATACCAGGGCAAACTGGCTCATCGGATTATAGGTTTGGTTACCAAAATTGATGAGATTAGGGTTCAAGTGACTTCAATATAGAGGCATCTGCCACTGGCCCACATGAACATGCACACAGAAGCATATGGTTGTGCCCATGAACATGCAAATATATATGCATACTTCATACACATACACATGCAAAAAAGACTAAGAGAAAGAGGAAAAGAAGAAAAAGAGATGGGGAGAAGAAGAGGAGGAAGAGGAGGAGAAAAGAAAGGAGGGAGGTAAAAAAAGTGTCCGCAGAAAAGAAGAATTGAAATGAAACACTTTGAAGATCAACTGGTGAAATACTTTGATTCTAGGAACCCTCCTATAACATTCTCATCAAGTTAAGCCTTTAAAACAAAATCCAAAAATGCAGGAAAAAATATGGTAGCAAAAGATACCATTTCAGTTTCCAGTTGTTCTCTTTGTCATGTGTTCTTAGTCGTAGTTTACCTTTCTGAAAAGTCATATAATTTTGTCCAATACCTCATCAGATATTTGAAAATAATTTATCATTTAAAACTTGGCTCTCTACACAAAACGTTTCTTCACTGGCTCTGCCAGCATCAAAGCTAAAGTCTTTAATTTGGTATCAGAAATATCTAAGTGTGTGTGCATGTGTGTGTGTGTGCGTGTGTGTGTGTGTGTGCGTGTGTGTGTGTGTCTGTGTGTCTGTGTGTGTGTCTCTGTGTGTGTCTGTATCTGTGTCTGATTGTGTCTGTGTGTGTGTCTCTGTGTGTGTGTCTGTGTGTGTGTGTGTGTGTGTGTGTCTCTATGTGTGCGTATGTGTGTATGTGTGTGTCTGTGTGTGTATGTGGGTGTGTGTGTGTTATGTCTTTTCTCATTTGAAAGATCTCGTTTTATGCCATCCTTCAATCCCAAACTTTACCTATCTTCCAAGCAAATTTTATGATGGATTTCTATTTGTTCGTTTTTTCCATTAATTTATTTATTCGCTTTACATTCAGATTACATCCCCTACTTTCCTCCCAGTCCCTCCATTACACAGTCCCTCTTCCTGTCTCCCCTTCTCCTCTGAGAAGGTGGAGGTCCTCCCTGGGAACCAGCCTACCCTGGCAACTCAAGTCACTGCAGGACTAGGGATATCCTATCCCACTGAGACCAGACAAGAAAGTCCAGTTAGGGAAGCAGGATCCACAAGCAGGCAAGAAAGTCAGAGATAGCCCCTGCTCCAGTTGTTGGGGGACCCACATGAGGACCAAGCTGCACATCATCTACATATTTTGGGGACTACATCCAGTTCATGTATGGGCTTCTTCTTATTCTTCTATGGGAGCCTCTTCCATCCCAGGTCTCTGACACATCATAGAGATGTCCCCTAACCCCTTTGCCAGTATTTATTCAGTCTCCCAACCTTTTCTTTCTGCTTCCCTCTTCTGGTCCCCTACTCATCCCTCTCCCACCTAGCTCCCTTCCTCCAACCACCTCCAGTGACTATTTTATTTCTGCTTCTGAGTGAAATTCAAGCATCCACCCTTGGGCATTCTTTCTGTACTTAAGCCAAGAATAGCTAGCGTTTCTACAAAGTACAGAGTAGTAGAACTGGCCAAATGTTTGTTGAAAATCCTTTAGGAGCAAAACAAAATGTTTCATCTCCCTAAAGCTGAAGCCTTCATTACTTACTTAGGTTTTTCAAATTTGTTTTATGAGTTCTATGAGTTTTATGAGTTTATGAGTGTATGTGTGCTATGTTTTATATGTTAGTTAATATCTGTACTCTATTAATTCAACTGAGTATCTGTGTGTTCTTAACCTGTTTTCTTCCTTGTACATTTCCATTGTGAGTCAAAGAGCAAGTACCTCCATTGAGGGGTTAACTAATTTAGATCTATCCAGCCAATACATTTGTAAAGGTACTTGATGATAAATGTTACCTTCGCGATAATATTTCTTTATTTCTTTAGTACTAATAAATTAGTTGTTTTAATGCTTGTGAATCAAGGATATTATTGTTACTTTCGGGACATAAAATTACCATGATATTTATGAACATTGTAGACAGCATTTAAAAATAAGTCAAGCTAAGCATGGTGGGAAATATCTACAGTTCTCGGAAGGTCTAGGTTGGAGAATCAGTAGATAGCAGCCTGGGTTACATAGTCAGGTGGAGTATCAAAAATGAATGAATGAATGAACAAATAAACATGCACAAGATGTCATGGTATGTATGTGGATATATTGGGTGCAGTGAAGAAAGTAAGTCTAGGGCAATAATAATTTGTCTCCAAGATACTAAGCTGGCCCATAAAAAGGGCTTAGTCTTGAATGCACACTCTCTATACAAACTTTCCCTTTCAAATACAGGTCGCATCATACCATGTCTATAGTCATAGAATGTTAAAACTGTGCTTCTCTCTGGCCAGATGACTGAAACACAATACTTCCACGTGGTTTTAAGATTTCTCTTTCATGCAGTTCTAGCCCAACCCTTCTTGTCTCCTCTCATTTTCTTTTCTTTTAAAACTTCCAGGGAGTAGATGGTCTAGTTCTATAGGTTGAGTATGTTAAAGCTTCATGTTACTTGTCATATACTGCTCTTTCTACTCTGCAACTCCTCTGGGGATGTCTAGTCTCTCTAGATCTATTCTCCTTTCCAGGAATGACCAGGCTCAATCCTGCCTAGCTCCTGAGATCACTGGGACCAGGTACATTCTGTGAGCTATGGCCACAGTCTTCTCAAACCAATCCACCTTGTGAATGCCTCCCACCTTCCTCTCTGACTCAGTTCTCCTGAGCAGTGATTTTTCAACCTGAGTCACATGTTAGAATTACTAGAGAGTTTAAAAAAATATCAATACCTACACTCATTCTCGGTCAGAATAATGCATAGTGTGGAATAGGCTCTTAATGAGTATTTTTAAACAATTAACCTATTCAGTAGAAATGAGAATTGATTTTTTAAAAAAAGCAATAATGAAATGCATCTTAAGAGCATGTCCATTTTGATATGGACTTGTATTTTTTTTTTTTTTTTGCTTCTAATAGTAAATGCTATTAATGACAACTGGGTGTCATTATTTTTGTTCAACTTAAAGGTATTGTTGCATAGGAAAATTTCCTAATCATAATAAATATGCAATGGTAACTTCAAAGGTCAGAGTCATTAGGATGGATTACTGAGAGAGCAAAGTTTTTCTTCGGTAGAAAATTAATGAAGGAGATTTTTGGAGGGAAAATTTAACTGATATGTAAAACAATTCTCGTGATCTTCAAAGGATAAGTTACTTTATGTAAAAAACAATAGGCTAGGAAAATGGCCTAAATAGTATTCCACTTGGTAGGAAAGCATGAAGACCTGGGTTTGGATACCAGCACTCACTCACATGGTGAGTGGCAGGCACCTTTAATTGCAGTACTGAGGAGAGGGAGATGGTAGGCTCCATAGACTTCCTAGCTACCTGGTCTATCCAAATTAATGAATTCTAGATTCAATGAGAAGCCATGTCCAAAAATTAAGGAAGAGAGTAGTTGAAAAAGACATTCTACGTTGAACTCTGTCCTTCACATATACGGCTCCACACCCATGAACACTTTTATCCACACACAAATGATATTAATGCATTTTGGATCTTTATAATTCTCTTTAAATAAATGCTTACATTCTTTGAGAATATTATACAATATTGTATTAGTCAGGGTTTTTATTCCTGCACAAGCACCATGACCAAGAAGCAAGTTGGGGAGGGAAGGGTTTATTCAGCTTACCTCCATGCTGTTCATCACCAAAGGAAGTCAGGATTGGAAGCAGGAGCTGATGCAGAGGCCACAGAGGGATGTTACTTACTGGCTTGCTTCCCCTGGCTTGCTCAGCTTGCTCTCTTATAGAGCCCAAGACCACCAGCCCAGGGATGGCACCACCCACAATGGGCTGGGTCCTCCCCAGTTGATCATTAATTGAGAAAATGCCTTACAGCTGGGTCTCATGAAGACATTTCTACAACTGAGGCTCCTTTTCTATGATAACTCCAGCTTGTTAAGTTGACACACAGAACTAGCCAGTCAATTTGGTCACACTGACCTCCTCTTCCTTCACTCCTGCCAGATCTATTGTCTGACACTTTCTCTGTGTCCTTCCATCATTATTAGTGAAAATGTGCAATGTCAGTTTGGTCATCCATATACTTTTAGGTGTGAGACTATCCACTGGAGTGTGGTTAACCTACCAGAGCTACATTTTTAAAGAAAATGAATTCTGTCTATCCCAGAAGTCTTCAATTGTCAATAGCCCTTCAGCTAGATGTGGGACTTCCTATGAGGGTTTTTGTTTGCCCAGGTCTTGTGCATTTTGTCACAACTATTGTGAGATTTGTTTAACTGCCCTGTGGTCTCTGGAAAGCAGACTCTTTGTAGTCATCCACCAACTCTAGCATGTACAGTCTTTTAGCCTTCTCCTCTGCAAAGATCCTTGAGTCCTGGTAGGAGGGAGTGTGATTTGGAAGTCCCATTTAGGGCTCTCTTTTATCCAGTTGTGAGTCTGTATGTTGGTCAGCATCTGCTGCAATAGCAAGCGTCTCTGATGAGTCTTAATATATGTATCAGCCTATGGGTGTAGTGCTAAGTCATTAGGAGTCAGCTTAATACTATATCTATTTAGAACTGGGTTCACCTAGGATCTATGATCTGTCTGGCCACAGGTTCTTGGCTACAATAATGATATCAATTAAGAATCTTTCTACTTTTCTTAATTTAACTTATTTTACATCTGACAAGGGCACTTATGTGTACATGGGAATATTACAGTGAACACTATTAATATATACAATTACTGTATGTTAATAAAGAAGAAAATTCAAAACTGGGGATGTAGATCAATGGTAGAGTGCTTTGCCTAGCATGAATGAAACCCTGGGTTTGAATTGTGTAAATTGGGTATGGTAGTCTGTGCTTGGAACCCCAGCACTTGAGCCTTTGAGTTAGGAGGATCAGAAGTTCAAAGTCATCCTTTGTATATAAGGTTAGCTTAGGGTACACAAGACACTGTCTATATTACTTTTAAAAATTAAATAAAGAGATACATGGTAAGGTAGAGAAATTCTCTTTGGAAACTATACCCTGAGCTGCCATTTACTGATATATCAGGGATAATTTAACAAGCTTTTTTAATTGGTGGTGGATGAAACTAGACCTAGTTGCTTCATGCTTGGTGTTTGTGGAACCTTGTGCTGGTTCCACAAGCTCACATTCTGGGATTTGACTCCCTAAGGAGTCTCTTAAGTGTGTCTAGCAAAGAGGGTATTACACCTAACATTCTTCACAAAGCTTCCTCTCTTCTTGGAAAAGCAGCTGCTTCTTAGAATCCCTATCAGGGGCAGGGGGAGTCCTACTACAAAGACCGGGAGCAAAAGGACCATGAGAGAAATTTGCTGCACAAGGCATTGATGTCTCCCACTGGTTTGAGCAGCTTTGAATTGTCAGGGAGCTTTGCTTTAAATTTGTCCATGCTTTAGAAGGCTGCCAAAGGAGACATCAGAATCAGCATACTCTAACAATCTTTGAACTAAACGTTTGGATGTGTGTCCTCTTTGCTTTATAGACTCCTGCCCAGTGAACCAGAAGGGAGTCACCTTTCTCAGTAAAAAAAAGAGGCAAGAAAGATGAAAGGATGTTTTAAACACCCACAAGAAGTGTAGATGTTGGGCTGGCAAGATGGCTCAGCAGGTAAAGGGCTTGTTGTTTAAACACAAGGATCTGAATTCAAATCTCTAGTAAAAGCTGATCATGGTGGCATGTCTCTGCCACCCCTGCACTAAGGGGACTGTGTCCACAGGGAGAAAGGTGGATCTTTTTAGCCATGTTAGTGAGTTTCAGGTTCAATGAGAGATCCTTTCTTAAAATATAATGCAGAAAGTGAAAAAGTTAAAAATTCCAGCTCCCACAAACAAATGCAATGGTGTGTGCACCTGCACATACGGACATATACAAGAAGAGTAGATGCTGAACATAGTTCTTAAATTTAAAAATATTTCATAAAATTATTTACAATAGCTATAATATAATACAATGCAGATTAATGGGAGTGTGGGAGTGTGGGGTAGGCCTGCACCAACAGAAACAGCAGCGTATTCATTTGGACTAGAGTTAGTTTTTGCCCATCTCCTTATCAGAATTATAGATGTAAGAGGCTGGTTGTCCCCATTGTTCATTGTGAGTACTGCTCTTTTGTTATGTGTCACAGTGATAAAATCGCCAGGAAAATGGAAAGAGTGTGAAGTGACTTCTGTGGGTAGTTCTCAATTAAAACGTGATTCTCACCTTATTGTGAAGTACCTCCACTTTCAGATTTTGTCACTTTACCTATGTCAATTCAGTCTTAAAGGTACAGCTTCTAGATAACTGGTTCCTCTTTAAGTAGAATATTATGGTCTTGGGAATGGGATACCAAGAATTTATTGAAAATACTAGGCATGTGTCTATAATATAATATGCAATATACATTCAAAAGAACACAAAATTATTCTCAGGGTTTCAAGGATTTCTCTCAGTACAAACTAAGAAGAGAGTGATATTGATATTCATAATTAGTCATGTTTTAAAGTTTTCCTGAAATTGTTGTTTATACTACTGACTTATAAACTCTGCAGGCACCATAAGTTACCTCAAATTGTAATGTATGGTGTACACAAATGCAGTAAATCTGTAGGATGCAAGAACAGATATAAAGTACTGTATCTCTGTGTACTAGATAAATAAATATTGCACATCACGAAGTTTGACAATATTTATGAACCATAAAAATGGTTATTATATTTCCCTATAAATTTCAGGCCTTTCCAAGGCAAATGCTGTTATATATGAAAGTATAGTACTGGAATATGTATAGTACTTTAGGAGTTTTATTATATTAGACAAATGTCATTTGACTAGTGACTATATTTTGGATTATATGAAACTGTTGGTTTTATACAGAAGAACAAACACATACACAAGATCCTTCACCGTGATTTGGAAAGATATCTACATGTTGACATGATTGTTTCTTTCCCTACATAACTCAAAAGATGCTTTTATAATACAAAAAACTGGGTTTTCTTTTCTTTATACACTGTATTGAGATAGGCAAACTCAAGTGTCTTGTTGGATTGGGAAAGGGGGTAGAGCTCATACTATTTAATTCTTAGGAGTTTTGGGATAATGACTGTCCTCCCCGACAACAGCTAAAAGTCAGGGTCAACCAGATGGTCGAGTGGTTCAAATTGATTTCCATGAAAGCCTAACCCAAGACTGATCTTTAGATCCCAACATAGGAAAAGAAGATCAACTTCCAAAAGTTGTTCTTCGACCTACATGGATACCCAAGTTCACCCACACCACATACAGAGACTAATAATAAGAAGTAGTAATTCACTAATAATAGTGAAAAGCTAAAATAAAAATAAAGTAACACTAGCTCATTTCTTGAATGTGACTAGATGTCCTGGGGAAAATGTCTGGCCCAGCTGCCTTCTATCAAGAGTAGATGGGAAATAAACATCTAGATTTCAGTTATAGGAGAGTGACAAGGCAAGGAGGGTTGGTCCCGGGATGCAGACTATCACTATCTCTTGTTATTTGCATGCTAGATGGGCCCACAACTTGAAGCTCTGCTTTCCTGATAGTAACTGTCTCTCAAGACGATTCAGTGGAATGGACTGAAATTCACAACTTTATAAAAAGCCTAAATAAATGCAAACAGAATCCAGGATTAAGTCACAATCCGGCCATCTTCCTTTCCTTATTGCAAGGTACCTACATGCTAAGAATCTTCCTTTCCTTATCGCAAAGTACCTACATGCTAAGAATGTATTGCAGTGCTTTTTTTTTTATCTTATTATCAAAATTGTAACTTTCAATAATTAAAAGTTCTTATAAGGGAGCTGGAGATGTGGTTCAGTTAAGAGTATTGACTCCCCCCCCAAAAAAGGACTAGAGTTCAGTTCCTAGCATCCATATGAGGGTCTACAACTGCCTGTAACTCCAATCCCAGGGGATCCGGTATCCTCTGCTGACCTTTTAAAGACACTGTGTTCACCTGTACATTCAGCACACACACATACGCGTCAATGAATAATAAAACAAATCTTAATAATGAATGTATTTTTAAAAGGCTCATCTAAAATAGTCTCATATGTAATTTTATTTTCCATAGTAAAAACAAGTTTAATTTTAAATATAGACATTGACTATATTTGACAAAAAAAACAAAACCAAAACCCAGTTTTCATCTTTAGCAAGTCCTACATTTTATACATTTGTGTGGTTACATATATGTGTATATGGAGGTTGTATATGCACACACACACACATGTGTATATGCATACATATATGTGTATTAACATATACATATATGTATACATGTATATATATGTGTGTGTGCATATATGTCTGCATATCTATCTATCTATCTATCTATTTATCAATCTATCTATCTATCTATCTATCGAAATTGTATGTGTGTTAATTTGTATCTATGTATCCTGGGTGAATTTGTATCTACGATGAGCTGCCTCAGTATGGTATC